>NC_090827.1:1687500-1800000 GCF_028021215.1 Eschrichtius robustus
AAAGTGTTTCTCTTACATTACATCATATGTTACACATGTGAGTCAAATATAGACTGTTTGAATTGTTATTTGGCTGAAGGTATGGCCATGCTTACAAGTAGCAAAATATTTGGAAGATTAATGCTCTTATTAGTAAGGTATCAAGGAACCATAAAGATGGTTATTTGAAGAGTCAGAGGAAAAGAGAGCTTATTGAAATCCTTCAGAATGAAAATAGGAGAAAAGAAAATAGAAAGTGGCACCCAGAGCAACAGCTATCAGGAAAATTTCTGGGTGTCTTGGGAGAAATTAGGCAATAAATAACCGTGATAGGGAGGGGGTGGTTATATTAATTATATGTGACTGCATATACTGCCCTGCAAACAACTTAATGGCTGAACACAACCATTTTATTTTCATCATTATGTGGGTGGACTCGGAGTTCTTCAGCTGGTCTTGCCCAGGTTCATGTTAGGGTTTGCATTCTATTAGTGAGCTCAGTTGGGATGTCTGAGATGCCTGGATCTCTTTCCTCCTGTGTGTGTGTATTTTAATTTCAATGAGGCCACACTTAAATTCTGCACACACAGTCTTAGAACAGCATTCCAAGAGGGAATGCATAAGTGCTTACGATTCTGTTTGCATTACATTTGCTCATATCCTTATTGATCAAATCAAGTCTCGTGGCCACACCCTGAGTCAAGGAGGGAGGGAGCCCCACAGGGTCATCACTAACAGGAGGCGTGACTTACTGGGATCCGTGAGTGTAAGAGTCTATCACAGTCTCCCTTCTGGTCCCAATGATTCATGGGCAAAATACACTCACCTCCTTTCAAAACCTTCAAAGTCTCATCCAAGCTCAGTCCTTGATCTCATCATCTGCATCAGATCCATATGCAGATGAAACTTTTTGGGGGCAGCCCTTCTTTATCTAGAGAACTGTGAACTAAAATGATAACTTACATTTCCTCCCTCTTTGTCCTGTACATACACAGCTGACATCAATGGTTAGAGGGACAGGATAATCTCAGTAATTCAGTTCAATAACAGGATAAGCAAAAGATACCCAGAAGTTACTGGTTCACAGCGCTGCTGAAATCCGGCGGCATATGATCCAGGGGTAGGGAATCTTCCTTAACTGGGTCTTTCTGCTTCCTGGAAGTTTCCTTAATTCACTGCTCTCTGCTGTGCTTGGCTCTGTCTTTTGGGAACTTGGATCTGTCTTTCTTTTTTGATAAGTAATGTTCCATTATGCACTTGATAAATTGCTTTCCCAGCCTGTTTATGTCCATAGAAAATTCATTTTGAGCTGCTCCTTTACATTTTAGTGCAAGCGGATTCAACTCCCTTAAACTTTGGTGAACTTTTAATGGATCTGATTGGAGTTCACCTCATGCCCCTAGAGCCTCATCCATAATTTTTTTTTCAGAATAATTTCTTTCTTTCTACAACATCCCTTAACATTATTAAAGGCCTTTTTGTCTCACTGTGAGCATCTACCCTGATAACACCTTAAATCTTCCTGAGATCTTACCAAGGGGTCTTCTAGCAACATCTGTGCTTCAGTCTTTACCCTGAGGCCATTTCTTTCTTTGCCAGGTGGGGACACTGGTGACAGGAAAGCGTACTTTCCAAGCAGCATGTCCTGGCTTTTCTGTGTTTTCTGTGAATTCCACCTGCACATTAAACAGGCCTTTCTCCAGCTTTCTGACCAGTGCCCTCTTATAAGCAACTAAAAGGTGCAGACTGACACTTTCACCATTGTGTCTCGAAATATTCTTGGCTAGACTTACACGTTTATCTGGCACATTTTCAGTTTTCCAATTTGTTGCAAGGGACAGTTTTGCCAATGTGTTCACTGACAGAACACAAGGGAGTCCGTCTTTGCACTGTCCAATAGTGGTTTTCTGCTGCCTTTTCGCCTCTATTAACTGTTGGTTTCCCTTTTCTCCACCCTTCACTCACAGGCCCCTTGCTGGTTTTCTAACTCCTGCCCATTTCTCAGGCCCCAAATCAACGCTGAATTTTCTAGGCTTTTGTTATGGTAGCACCCTACCTCTAGACGCCAGTTTCTGATTCAGTGCCTACAATAAACTGTCCCCAAACTTAGCAGCTTAAAAGACTGCCATTTTTCCCCCTGCAATTCTGTGGGTCAGCTGGGGGGTATCTTCGGCTGGCCTTGCTTGTGGTCATCCTATGAGTACAGCCCTCTGGAGGCTGAGTACACCAGGATGGCCGAAATGACTACACCTCTTTTCATATGGCCTTTCAACCTCCAGGAGGCCAGACTGGACTTCTCAGTGGCAGGACTGTGTCCCAAGAAGGCAAGCTCTAACCTCTGCCTGCGTCCTGTTTGTGGGTTTCCTGCTGGGTTAGAAGAGGCAACCACCCGGGCACGCTCGGGGTCAATGTGGAAGGAACTAGATAAGAGCGTGGACACTGGGAGATGTGATTTCTTGTGGGCACGAGTAACAATCTCCCATACTACCTATATCAGCAGGCACGTTTTCTAGGAAATGGCAAGGAGTAGGCCATTTTCAAAGAAGATTCTACAAAAAGAGTATCTTCACAGGTAAGTTAGTTTTGAGAAATTACAAGGCTTGGCGATAAGGATGTAGGAAAAGTTTAAGAATGAGGGAAATGGTGGCGGCGGGGTGATGACTTGGATTTTCAAGGGCTGGTGGGAGTTGATGGAGGGTGATACGGGGGTGAGATGAATGGAAATGAGGCAGATGGAGACAAACGAGGGATGCGGGGTCCGTGGTTTGGATCCCGGAGGGGTGGGGGCCGTGACTTGATTCTGTACCCCTGTGGCAGCGGTAATTTCATTCTGAGGTAGGCTTTGCCTCAGCCAGAAAATATATTACTGAAAATTTATAAAAATTCCAAACAGAATATCACAGTGAACATCCCTCCATATGCTGGTACAGGAACAACACTCAGGTTGTTTTCTGGCAAAGTTCACCACCCACTATCATTGGCCTGGGCCCAGAAAACCTGTGTGATGGGCTGAGACTCAGAAGAGAATGCACTGATTTCACAAAAAGACACCGAAGCAAACTGGGTCAATGATTTTATTCACTTATGCGCAGTTTGCTTATCTACCTTTCAGGTGCTCTCTTTTACAACCTGAAATATAGGTCAGAAATACTGTAGAAAAACCAGTGTTATAAAAAATACTTTTTCTTTTATTGTGAGCAGTGGGTGTTGAGACCATTGAAATATCTACAATCTAGACTTGCTATTTTCCGCAGATGAAAGCTCTAAGGTCCCTGAACCTCTCCCCAGTTATTGTAAGAAGCACTCAGAGGAAATGGTTTTTTGTTTTGAAGTTGAAAAATAACCACCGTTTAATGCCATCCTTGTCAATTTTTTTTAACATCTTTATTGGAGTATAATTGCTTTACAACGGTGTGATAGTTTCTGCTTTATAACAAAGTGAATCAGCTATACATATACATATATCCCCATATCTCTTTTTTGATTTAATTTTGTTTCTGCATAATATAGTGATGACGGCTAAATAGTTTGGGCTCGGCAGACTTTGCAGAACGGTGGAAAGCTCTGGCTGAGGGAAGAGATGGTGCTTTATCTTTCTAGGAGAAGAGGCAAATCTCACGGAATAATCTGAGGCTTAAAACGTTAGGCCCACAGTGAATGGGACAAATACTCACAAAGGAAATTGTGATGATTAATGTGCTATTATCTAAGTATTAATTTTTTGTAAATAGGTACTATAAATATACTAATGCCTTTTTAGCTTAATTAAATAAACTTTTAATGAGCAAAAACAATTTCTTTGGCGCAAAAATCCATCTGAATCACTGGCATTATATGTGCAGGTGATGCATCTATTATATTTTTGCCAGTTTGATTGTATGTGGAAATAAAACTTTCAAATGTCTTTAATGCTATTTACTGTATTCTAATATTTCTTAAATCTGTGACTTTTGTTTCACATACATAAATTAATTTACCTTCATATTTTTCAGTTTTAACCTTTGATTTTAAAAGTTACTAGAACTTAGAGGGTCTTTTTTTCAAGTAAATTAAGACACTCTCACTAGTATTTTTTTTTATGGAAAATCAGCCAAATCTTCACTTGCAAAAGAGACCTAATAAGGTTTGATCTATTAGGGACTTCCCTGGTGGTGCAGTGGTTAAGAATCCGCCTGCCAATGCAGGGGACACAGGTTCGAGCCCTGGTCCGGGAAGATCCCACTTGCCGCGGAGCAACTAAGCCGGTGGGCCGAAACTACTGAGCCTGCGTTCCAGAGCCTGCGAGCCACAACTACTGAGCCCACAGGCCACAACTGCTGAAGCCCGCGTGCCTAGAGCCCGTGCTCCGCAACAAGAGAAGCCACCGCAGTGAGAAGCCCATGCACCGCGACGAAGAGTAGCCCCCGCTCGCCGCAACTGGAGAAAGCCCGCGTGCAGAGCAACGAAGAGAAAGCCTGCAGGCAGCAATTATTTTAAATTAATTAATTAATTAATTTAAAAAAAAGATTTGTTCTATTGTAAGATCAAAGAGATACTAGATACAGAGTCCCTTTCCAAAGGTGAAGGTTTAGGGTTGGCATTAATTAATATTCTAGTTTTAAAATAATTAATAGCCATTCTTTGATGATGCTGGAGAGTTTTTAATATTGTGGCACCAATATAACAAATTCGTATTTAGTAGAAAGCAAGATTTCTGGAGAAGAGTGGACCTCAGATTTCGCTAACACAGAAGCACCTTGACGTCTGTCATTTTAATTTGCGAGTGGAATGACCCGCAGTCACTTGACAAGACATAACTTACAATTCTTCTGAAGAGCAAGTCTGAGAGAAGTCGGTGTTGCATGCGGAGAACCAGGCCAGCTAGTGTGCTTAATTAAGTGGCCAGCATTTATGTCTTAGCATAGCTTGCTCGTTTCTTTATTGAGGACGAAAAAAACCCACACTAATTAGGACACTGCAAGTGACATTCAGCTCTCTCTACTTAGACTTTAGTGATTGACATTTGACACGATGTGCTTTCTGTACCTCATCTGATCCTTAGTGGTTTTAGCCTGTTTTTTTTTACTATGCCCTGATCTCCAAAGCATCCATTATTCATTTAAGTCACTTTACTAAATATATCAGACCTGCAAAAAATTACACAACAAACTCTAGCAAACATCCTTATACACAGCACCCAGCTCCAGAAATAAAATGTTCATACGTTTGAAATGCCGTGAATCCTCTTCACTGTTGTGTGCCCTCCACGCAGCTGGTGATGTTTATCATTGCTGTACATTTCGTTATATTTTTATCTCTCGTATGTTTATTCTAAAAAGGGTGTATAGATTTTTTTTTAATATTTTATGCAAGCAAAGTATCCATGTTCTGTAACTTGGTTTTCTCTTACTCAGTAGTATGTTTTGAGATTTATATTTGTAGTTTTATACAAAAATAATGACATAAAAAAGAAAATAATAGTTTCCCATCTGTGTATTATTCCATGAGATATACCACAGCACGCGCTGGCTCGTTGAGAATGTTTTGGTTGTTTTGGCAAGACAAGCAGTGCAGCCACGACTATTTTACATGTCTCTTCATGCTTATTTCTCAGCGTTTCAGGGCATATGGCTAGGGAAGGAATTATTGCTGGTGTGTAGTTCTTTAACTCTACCGAATCTTGCTAGATTTTGTCCAAAACGGTCGTATCACTTGGCATGCCTACTATTAGTGTGCAAGTTCTTCTTTTTATGTATTATCAATTCTTGGTGTCATCGTAATTTTCCCTTTTGCCGTATATAAAGGTAACCCAATTGGTTGTAATCAGCATTTCCCTGATTTTCGGTGTGACTGAGCATTTTCCAGTTACTGTATAAGTTTCTGTGTCCTTTTTAAATGCAATGTTTGTTTATATCACACATTTTATATATTTTATACATAAAATGCTTACATAATATTTTAAATATTGTATATTGGGTTGTTTTTCTTTTTCTTAGTGATTTGTAGTTCTTTATTTAACCAGGATTATAATCCACTTTCACTTATATTGGTTGCAAATATCTTGGCCAATATTGCCTTTTTATTTGCATTGTGGTCTTTTTCATATAGATTTTTATATAAACTCTTAAAAGAGTTGAATTTATCAATATTTTCCTTTATGATTTTTGCTTCTTTCATCTTGCTTAAGAAATCCTTTCCTACATTCAGTTCATAAAGATGTGGTCCTATATATTCATCTATCTTTAAAAGGTTTTATTTTTAGATTTCCTTCTTTAGCCCACCTACAGTGCTTTCTCTGTGTGTGAGACAGAGCTCTAACTGGAGTTTTTCCTTATGGTTAATCAATTGTCTCAGAAGCTTCTAACTGAAGAGTCTATACTTTCCCCACTTAGCTGCTACGTCATTCTTTTCCAATCATTTTCCATATTTTATTGTGTGGGTCTCTTTCTAAGCTCTCTTTACTGATCTGTTGGTCTAATAATAGTTAAAACTGTCTAATATTTTGTTTCATGAACACATCTATCAAAATTTATATTGGATTTTTTTCTGTGATTTGGGGCTAGTTATTTAACCACTCTGATTTTCTCATCAATTATTTATCAGAATGATGACAAATTGTGGTGTACATTTTTTTGAGTTAAATGAGTTAGAACAGTGTCATGCACAAAGTAAGTGCTTGATAACAGCTAGCTATCACTGCAGATGGTTTTGAAGAGGATTTGACATCTTTATGACATTGAGTCTTCTTATCCATAAAATGGTAAATTTTATATGGCTTCCTTATTATCTTTCGGTAAAGTTCATAACTTCCTACATACATCTTTTATTAGATTTTTTTTTTTTTCGGTACAGTTATTTCTGTTTTTCAATGGTTGCATTTAATAGTTTAATGGGCATTTTTATTTTAGCAAACAAGCCAATATGATTCTAGATTGAAACTTATTTTCTCTCCTGATTTTGAAGGTTTTAATTTACTGTTTCCCAGTTTTCCTTGCTGTAGTTGAGATATCTGCTATCATTATAAGTCATGTTTATTTATAGCTGATCTTTCCTTCCGGTTTGGTAACTCTCCTTCATCTCTTTTCTTTAACATAGTGCAGCTTCAGTCAGTTTTGTGCCAGTTAACTTATTAAGTTAGGGTTTCTTAAAGTTTAAATATATATTTTCATAAATTCTAGAAAAATTTCAGCCATGTCTTTAAATATTGTTGTTACTGACCAGGGTTCATGGCCTCCTTAATCAATAGAAATTGATCAGAGGGCAGATAAGAAATTGAGGCAAGGCTTTATTGGGGCCCCTCTTGCAGCACGAGGGAAGGAGAACAAGTGACAGGTTCCCTTGCTTGCTCACTCACCGAAGGGAGTTGAGCTGCTTCCTTATATGGGGTGAGGGCAGGGGTGCGTCCAGAGGTTGGGCCGGAGGTGTGGCTTAGGTGATCTGCCCGCCCCTTAGGTGGTGCTGAGTGCAGGGGGCATTTGCAGGACCTGTTTTTGCTCTTGGCTCTTCAGAAGTGGCGGTTGGGTTTTTGGTCTTTTTGTATCTTGTTGTCCATAATGTGCCCCAACTGCACATGCACACAGTTATTTTTAGTCCCTTACAGTTTCTTTGTATCCGTAGCTGGAGAAGACGTTTGTCCAGGGGCAAGCACTGCAGCAAAGGGTCCCAGGTCCCAGGTGCCAACCTGTCTCACGGTCTTTCTCTCATCCAATCTATTCTGTCCTAAAATAACTCCAGTTAGTTGTTTCTTGTGACCTGTCTCTTTGCTTGCTCTGATGATTCTGGGTGATTCTTGGTAAAACTTCTAATTTACTAATTCTTTCCAGTTGAGCTAATATAATGCTTAATCTTTGCATTGGAGTTTTAATTTTAACATTTATATTTATCATTATGGAAATTATTTTTCTTTCAAATACAGCCAACAGTTTCACGGTCTCTTACTTCTTGCTCATATTTAAAATATCCTCTTGTCTTACTTTTTAGATACTTAAGATTATTTTACATTGCACATGTGAAATTAATTTTTGCTGGTTTTTATGTGTCTATTGATCCTTGTTCCTGATTGCTTTTTTGGTGTGTGTATATTTTTCTTTCTTTTTAAAATTTCTCCTTCCTCTTCTTCTCCTTCTTCTTCTTTCCCTTCTTCTTCTTCCTCTTCTTCTTTTTTTTAGGTTTTGAGCTTATATTTGAGTGCTCTTAATCTTTTGGAACCCCAAGGGTCCTGGGTTGAGGCTACATTTTTTTAGAGAGGATGGGGATTTTTTTTTGTTTCTGCTTAGTGATTGGAGCTCAAGCCAGAATGACTTTAAATTAACTTCCATGATTGGGTTTTCCCAGATGTAAATGGAAACCGTGAAAATGATGGCTTGTGTGACCTAAGGCTGTGAATGATCAGGGGTGACCTTGCTTTCCCACCCAGAGGAGAGCCAAGTAAGAGAAGTTGCTCTGTTTCCTTCCTTTGCTGGCTGGCTGTTCTTTTGTGCTTATCCCATGTTCTCACTTTGGGGAGCGTCCAAAGCCTTCCTCATTTCCCTAATGAGCCATTAGATCCAGAGTTCGTGGTCACCCTGACAAATCATTGTCCCAAGGCAGACGGTCTTCAGTATCCTGCCTAACATCATTCCTGTCCTCTCTCTATTGTTTTGGATGGTTTCTTTCTTGTGGGCTGAGCTCTGCATATATAACATTATTTAGGACGAAAAGAAGAGTATTTTGGGCTATTGAGCCAGCCAGCTTGCTGAAAATGAAAGTCAACCCAGTATGCTGTAAGAATACTGAAAAAACTCCTAATGTAGTATTAGGACTTCTGTTTGGGAATATTAAGAAGCAAAACATTTGCTGCTGTCCCCAGTTTTTGACAATTTCTTATTCTAAAATGAGCAGAGTCATGAAGTCTTGTACTCATAAATGTGAATGTTCTTAGATGTTGAAAAGAGTCTCCAATAATTTAATCTTTAAATTGAAAGGAATCTTTGAAGTCATCTGGTCTCAGCAGCAAAACAAAGATAACAACAAAGCAACAGCCAAAACTAAGACCTGTTTACCTTTTTTTAGGTACTTACCATTTATCAGACACTGTGCTTAGTACTTTATTTTTCTCTTTAAACTTATTTTTGCCTTTAATTTTATTTTTAAGTCTCAGACAAGAGCTTGTCTGACCTCCCCTGGAGCAGCTCTTGGCAGTGTCCGAGCACTTTGCAACTATGGCCACCAAGTCCTAAAAATGTTACGGGGACTTCCTAAGGCTGCCATTTATCATATTTGGTATGGCTTCAACTTAGTTCTCTGTTTACTGCAATACATACGACCTTAATGGGTGCCAAAATTCTCCTGTGTAGATCTTATTTTATAAGATCTTTTTCAAAATTCAGGGAAGTGGGACTAATTTTTTTCTCATTTAACAATTAATTTAACTTGCTGTTAGAAACAAGGCAGATATTCTCATTCTAGTCTGTATTCAAACATGTGCTTCTTTTTTTCCAATAATGATATTGAGGAAATTAGGACCATAATGATGTATCAGAAGGCCTCCGCATTTAGTATTTTCTCATGGGGCCTCACATTTCTTCACCCCATATGATATTTTGGGATGTTCTGAGTAAATTTGTGTCTTTTCTTTTTGACTGGCTGTTTGGGGTATATTGGTGTGTTGACTGGAAAGTCGAACAGATACAGAAGCAAAATTGAGCCTTGCTGGTTTGCGGGTGGAATGACGAAAAGTCTTCTACTCCAATCTCAATATTTATTTGTTTTTGACGTTTACCTTTCTCTGCAGCTTCATTGCTATTCCAGGTGTGAAGGGGCAGAAAGTAAAGTGGAACTCTGCTTTGACCAATCAAATCTGATTTATAATCAAGTCATTCTGCTTATGAATGTTCTACAAACTGTCATAAAGAAAAAAGGTCTACCTGAGCATAGACTCTTTTTAAAAAATATAACTTAAATATGCCCTTCAGGCATTTTCCAGAGTAATGTGGACATAAACAAATAAGGACTTATATAACAAAAAAATGGCTTGGGTTTTAGTACCTGAGCATTGATGAATGTAAAGAAAACCTCTACAAGCATGTCACTGCCCTAAGCATTATGTTATATTTACAAATATTAAATCACAGGTTACAGTTATCTAGAGGTGTCAAATTCATAAGACTTTGCCTAGTTGTTTGATGTGGATATGGGGATTACATTAGGCAGATTCCTACCATACCCCATTTCATTTTGTGCTGGTTGTAGAAATAGTGAAGAAAATAATAGTGAGATACAAGATTGTTTAAAAGCCCTGGTTATGTAGCTAAATTCATATATAAATATGTATCTTCACTTACTTTATGACCCTAGAATTGTTTTCTTGGGTCTCGTTCACAGAAAAGTTATAGTAAGGATAGAAGCTACAAAAATTATAAATATCTATAGATAAAGTTTCTAGGTGGTAAATTTCTGTTTGGAAACATATTAAAGGACAGCCTGTAAGTATGTGCCTGCACACACACACACACACACACACACACACACACACACACACACATTAGATCCATATATTAAGGATATGTATTAGAATATAGCTTTAAGTAAAAGGCTGGAGAGATTGTTTTCCCTAATATTTGCTTCACTTGAAGTATCTGTCACGACTCGAATTCATTTTCTCATCTACTGCGCTATGTTTCCCAAGATTTCTTTTTTTTTTAAAGTAGTTAATTAATTAAATTTTTAAAATTTAAGTATAGTTGATTTACAATGTCATGTTAGTTTCAGGTGTATAGCACAGTGATTCAGCTATATATATATTCTTTTTCAGATTCTTTTCCCTTATAAGTTATTACAAGATATCGAGTAGAGTTCCCTGTGCTATACAGTAGGTCCTGGTTATCTATTTTATATATAGTAGTGTGTATCTGTTACCCCCGAACTCCTAATTTACCTCCTTCTCCCCTTTGGTAACCATAAGTTTGTTTTCTGTGTCTGTGAGTCTCTTTCTGTGGTGTGGAGAAAAAGGAACCCTCCTACACTGCTGGTGGTGGGAATGTAAATTGGTGCAGCCACTATGGAGAACAGTATGGAGGTTCCTTAAAAAACTAAAAATAGAATTACCATATGATCCAGCAATCCCACTCCTGGGCATATATCTGGAGAAAGCTATAGTTTGAAAAGATACATGGAACCCCAATGTTCATAGCACACTATTTACAGTAGCCAGGAGATGGAAGCAACTAAAATGTCCATCGACAGAGGAATGGATAAAGAAGATGTGGTACATATATACAATAGAATATTACTCAGCCATAAACAAGAATGAAATAATGCCATTTGCAGCAACATGAATGGACCTAGAGATTATCATACAAAGTGAAGTAAGTCAGACAAAGACAAATATCATGTGATATCACTTATACGTGGAATCTAAGAAAAAAATGATACAAATGAACTTATTTACAAACTCTCCCAAGGTTTCTTGAGTGACATTTTCTGTTTAGTTTCAAACAAGTTGGTCTCAAATTCTGGCTCCACAACCACTGGCTGTATGAACTTGGGAAGCTTAACCTCGCTGCCTGTCAGTTGTTGGTTGTTGGGAAGATTAAATGACTTGGTATAGTCAGGCCTAAGAAGAGTTCCTGGCATTTCATATTTTGGCTAAAAGTTTTAGCTATTACTTCAAAGAGAGATCAGGCTCACTGTACTTATTTCCAAGCTTTTCCATCTTGTCACAATTAAAGCGTAGATTCTGGTTATAGAATGATATAATGATAACACACAATATAGCACACCAATTTACCTTAAGGGAAATTTCATTTTATGAAAAATAGTATATAATTTCACAGATAATTTGGCCATGTTTTATCAAATTAGCACGTGATTGCATTTGGTCCTATGCCTGTTTGTGATTCTTTGAGAGCATGAAGTGTGTTGGGTAAAAGAAAGTTATATTTACATAACGTGTGTAGCTGCTTCATCAATATTCATATCATCTTCGATGCTCTGCAAGATTAGCGTTCATAAAACACCAGCCTTGGCTGGATACGTCATTGCTTTCTACTGGTAATACCCCCGAAGGAACAATTTCACAGGCGTAGGCTAGCAATTTTGTGTATATACTGGTTCAGAGGGTATGCCTTAGTTTTCTTCACTTTGGTGCTAATACTTACTTTGTATTGTTCCCATTGATGAAAGACCCATTGTCATCCTTATTGAAATATGAATACACTGTAGCTTTCTTTTTGACACGTTCTGAAAGCAGAACATACTCTTCGGTTCCTTGAGAAACTATTTGAGGGGTTCTGTTCTCCCAAGCTTGTTTGCTTCCCCAGCATAATCCACTAGGGGCCTGGCAACTCTCCAGGAGCTCTGAAAAAGGCCAGCAGACAAACCGAGTAGTTCACATTTCAGTAGAGATTTTTGCTTCTGCTTTGTGTTTTCACCATTTGCATTCAATTTAGCCACCTAAAAATTGCCAATCTTCTGTTTACGCTGTGATTTAGGTACAGGGTTGCACATGTGCTCTAGAACAAGACATCCACTCATTGAGATATCTTTGAAATGAAGACTTTAACTGAATTCATATGTGCCTATTTTCAGTAATCATATGCAGCTGAAATAACTTATGCTGTAAAGCACAAGATATATACAATATTAATATTTTCCTTGCAGTTAGCTACTCATTTCTATTTTTCAGCTTCGTCTTTCTTAGAAATTAAATAGTTATTGCCATACTAATTTACACTGCGCTCTCATGCTCTCTTCCAAAATGCCTTTTTGCGGCTCTTCATTTGTTGTCCACTTCCTTTCATCCCTCTGAATGGTTTTGCTTCATCGTCTGGCCTTTACTAGTGGAGATTTATTGCTTGGCTAATTATTTTTTCCTTTGCCTTGTTGCACCTGTGGTGTGCTGAGACTAAGGTATGAATAATTATAGAACCATATTGATAATGACTAAATATTGATGTTATGTAACTTGCATTATATTTCCTCCAATTTTTTTTTCATTCTCTATGGGCCATACAGTAAAGTGAAGTGGAAAGGTGAAACAATTATTCACACAAAATATAGGCTTTTATAAAGCCATTATATTATGGGAAAGGAAGAATTATGGACTGTATAAAAGTTTAATTATATACATTGATCAGATATACCAGATAGTTATTCAAATCCTCACTCAATTTTCATTGCATGGAAACCTGATTAATGGTATACTTTTCAATTTGTTATTATTTTAAGAAATATAATAGAAATACAAACTAAGGAGAAATGATTTCTCCAAGTAGAATGGTCCAAAGGTGAGTTGAGTAAAATTTTTACCCCAAAATGTTTTTTCCACATAGAAGAATCCAAGAGAATCAAACAAAAGCTCACAGAACTGTTTAGAGAGTTCAATAACATCACTAGATATAAAGGTGTCGTTTTAAAGTCAATAGGTTTTTCAGGCCACTAGTAATATCTAAAATATAAACTATGAAGTACAAAATTCTGATAACAATAGTAATAATAATAATAAAGCTACAAAGTAACTAGGGATAAACCTAATAGGAAGTATGTAAGGTATGAATAAGACTGTAAAACTTTACTGAAAATCATAAACCGTTCTGAGTCAATAGAGGTTGGCTATAAAGTTAATGTTGTAAATGTTCATCTTTGCCAGTTAATTTGCATTTCAATCCAAGCCTAACCAAAATTTGGAAAAAAAAATATATAAATCAATAGGTAGGAAAGCTTTGCAAAATGACATTGAAAACAATAGTAATTTCCAAAAAGGTGTCGTAATTAAAACACGTGTTTTTGTCTTCAGAAATGGACCCCAGCACATAGAGAAGCTTAGAGTATGATAAAGGTAGAGAACAAACGTATGGACACCAGAGGGGGAAAGTGGCAGGGGGGTGGGTGGGATGAACTGGGAGATTGGGATTGACATGTATACACTAATATGTATAAAATGGATGACTAATAAGAACCTTCTGTATAAAAAAAATAAATAAAATTCCAAAATTCAAAATAAAGTAAAATAAAATGACAAAAAAATTAAAATTAAGAGGAAATAAATGATTAAATTAAAGGGTTTGGAAACTTGAATATTTATGTGGAAACAAAATTGGAGTTCTCCCTTGCATAAAATCCAAATATTCATATTAGAATTTATTATAAAAAGGATAATTATGAAATCAAAGATAAAAATATTTTGAAAATCTCAGGATGAGAAATCCTTACTACACAAGATGCAAAATCTAGGGGTCATCAAAGAAAAGACTGAGAATTTGGTTACAAATGTCATTATAAACAAAGTGAAAGATGAAAGGAAAAGGAAGAAAAAATATGAACTTAACATATAAAGAGGATTAAACATCAAAATTTAAATGGCAAACTAATAGGAAAAAATGTCCAAAATATAGGAATAGTTAAGAAAGGAAAATATAAAAATAGATGCACTTTCTTACAAATAATAATGGAAATCCAAATTTTTCTGTTTACCAGTAAGAAGTACAGTGGCTAAAAGTACAAGCTCTGGGGTCAGGCTGCCTGGGTTTGACACCCCCTGTATCATTTTCTAGAGGTGTTATCTTAGAAAATTACTTATTTTCAAGTTTTTTCATCTGTAAAGTGAAGATATGTTAGGATATTCTGAAGTTTAAAAGAGTTAATACATGAAAAAAAACTTCAGTAATGCCTTCTACCACAAGTGTACAAAAATATAAGTTGTCATTATTAAAGCAACAATGAAATGCTATTTTTACGCATTCCATTAGTAAAAGTTAAAAGGTGAAACATATCCACTCTGAGTGAAGAACACCACAAAGGAAAAAAAAAAAAGGAATTGATCTTATTTTGATGGGGTGTGAATTGGTACACTGCATTTGGATGATAATTTGATAGCAAGGAGAACATTTTACCCAGTATTACATTCAAGCAAGCACTTCCAATTTTAATAATCTGTTCTGCAGAAATACTAGCACACGTGCACAAAGTTGCATGTACTGACATGTTTGCTGCAGCCTTGTTTGCAGTAGCGAAAATTCATGACAGTCTAAGTATCCCAAGTTAGGGAATGTTAATGAAATGATGATATATCCAAGCCCTGGAATACTAAGTAGTGGTTTAAAAGAATGAACCAAGTCTCTACCAGCACGGCAATTTCTCTGTCAAATGGCAAAGCAAGTCACGAGACAATTGCCCTATGGTCTCATTAATCAAAAACATAACACAAACTGAAACAAACAAACAAAATAAACTCTAATTGGAACTACAAATGTGGACGTGTACCTGCCAAATGGCTGCCAGCAGGGGTTGCTTCTGGGAAACGTAGAGAGTGAAGGGAAATGATAACCTGCTAATGAATATACTTTTCAAATTTGTGTGAGTTTATTCTTGCTATTTTTGAGTTACACACATTTTATTTATGTTATTAAGATAAATGGATAGATTGGGAGTTTGGGATTGACATGCACACACTGCTATATTTAAAAAAAGATAACCAACAAGGACCTACTGTGTAGCCCTGGGAACTCTGCTCAATACTCTGTAATAACCTTACTGGGAAAAGAATTTGAAAAAGAGTAGATACATGTGTATGTATAACTGGGTCACTTTGCTGTGCACCTGAAACTAGCCCAACACTGTAAATCAACCATAGTCCAATATAAAATAAAAGTTAAAAAAAGATAAATGGGAGGGCCAGAACATCAGTAAGTTACTAAGCCTTTCTCGAGGGAACTCTTCACACCATCAGCTCTATCCTTGTTCCTCTTATCGATGGGGGTGTATCAGTGAAGCAGGCAGACCCTTTGCACACCATCAGACCCAAATGCCATGCTTACTCACCAAGGCCTAGGTCCTAATTGCGCCAGGACCAATGCACTGAGCGTGAGTGAGTCTGCTGTGCTGACATTAATTCCTCCAGGGACTTAGCACCGTGGGGATTTTCAGAGTGTTTCTTACATTTATAAAACTGCTTATTATATGATGTTCAAAAATGTTTCCTCTTTTAATACAGTAAGTCCCCTACATATGAACCTTCAAGTTGCGAACTTTCAAAGATGCGAACGTGCGTTTGCATGTCCAGTCACGTAAGTTAGTTCACGTGTCTGGCGTACATTGTCATGTGCGTGCAGCCTCTACAAGTGGTTGTGCCTTTGGGTACTTTTCTGTACAGACTGTGTAGAGTACAGTAGCACAGTATCTTTATTTCAAGATCAGGATGTCTGGAAGCAAGTGTAAAAGCAGCGGTGATGTAGCTGGTACTGCTAAAAAGTGCCAGGAATTGGGGGCCCAGAGAAAGGATGAAGGGAGACAAGAGGAAGAAGAAGTAACTGAAGAAACGAAGAGATTCACGACACAGGAAATGGCAAGGGGATTTTCTTTATGTGAGGAGGCACTGTTAGTTTTTGAGGCACAGGACCCGAACGTAGAACGGTACACGAAGGTCGCAGCAGCCGTTCAGAATGCAATCCAGTGTTACCATGTCATCTATGATGAGAAAAAAAAGAGCTGCTACCCAGACACCACTGGATCGTTTTTTCAAGAGGGTAGATAGAACTGAATCCAGCAAGGAACCAGAACCTGTGCCATCAACGTCAGGCGTGAGTGAAATTGCAGCCTGCCCTCCATCTCCTGTTGCTGATGATTCTTCAGCTCTACCATATCTCACCTCCTCTCCCTCCTCCAGTCAGTAACTCTTCTCGCCTGTTCACTCCATGCCAGCCCCAGATGCCAGCTGTTGTGCTGTACTACTGCACTTTTCAAGGTGATTTACTGTAAGATTAAAAATGTTTTCTATTTTTTGTGTTGTTTTTTGTGGGAAAAGTATTATAAACCTATTCCAGTACAGTACTATATAGCTGATTGTGTTAGTTGGGTACCTAGGCTAAGTTGGGTGGATTTACGAACAAATTGGACTTATGAACGTGCTCTCGGAACGGAACTCGGTCGTATGTAGGGGACTTACTATAAACTTACATGGGTTAATGCATAAGTGCTGAGGCATTATAGGTAGAAATCCTGTTGCTTACCAACAAATAAGCTGAGCAAGAAGATTCAAGAAAGCCTCAGAAACTCTGAGCCATTCACAGCCAAGAGGGATATCAGATCCAATGTGAGAGCATGCAGACAAGTAAGGCTATAAAGCTCAGGCATTTTTTGCCATGCGACTCAAAAAAATTAAGTAGAAATCTTCTCATTTTTCAATTTTAAAAATTTTCAATTTTTAAGAAGTATTTGTATTTATTCAATTATTTTTCAATCATATATGTATTTTTTAAAGCTGAAATCTTGAGTGTTACATCTATTTTTTTTTTTAAACTTTGGGTTTATTTATTTATTTATTTATTTATTTATTTATTTATTTATTTATTTATGGCTGTGTTGGGTCTTCGTTTCTGTGCGAGGGCTTTCTCTAGTTGCGGCAAGCGGGGGCCACTCTTCATCGCGGTGCGCGGGCCTCTCACTGTCGCGGCCTCTCTTGTTGCAGAGCACAGGCTCCAGACACGCAGGCTCAGTAATTGTGGCTCATGGGCCTAGTTGCTCCGCGGTATGTGGGATCTTCCCCGACCAGGGCTCGAACCCGTGTCCCCTGCATTGGCAGGCATATTCTCAACCACTGCGCCACCAGGGAAGCCCTTTCAATCATATTTTTAAACATAGGTTTTGATCACAAAAGTCAACATGTTTATTTGTGCTGAAATATCATCAAATCTGTATCTGGTAAAAATAAGGTCCTTCGATTTTATACATTTTAATTGCAATCAGGTAGTAGAATTTTTTCAAGCATCATGATCAAGAGTGGCTGTGGAGCTGAGGATGTCCCTGGTACGCTAAAGGTACAGATAAACATCAAGTAGAAAAGTTAAAAAAAAAAAAGGAAGAGGAAACCTGACAAGTGGAAAGGAGAGAAATTTTAAAAGAAGGAAGAGAAAAAGGAAAAGACTAATGAAGCATGCAGAAAATGGTAGAATTCGTCTGAGAAAATGTATTGCATCTCCCACACTCATTTTCCATGAGTAAGGATGTGATGAATAATAAACACACATCGCCTGACATGTTGTATAATTTCCCTCTTTGAAGTTTGGCCACACGGGCTCAAGTTTGACCTCAGGGGGACCTCTGAGGGCACCGAGATGTTTGAAAGCTGCAGTCTTCCAGAAGCACAAAGCTGGCTGGTGTCATCACTGGATTTGGAAGCCAGGCCTCCACACATTGCGGCTGGCACCCTTTACCCACCACACTCAAGTCGGATCAGAGCACGCAGTGCCCAGAACTTACCCAGAGCTTAAGTCAGGCAAGAACTTTCAGAGGATAGAACTATGTTTATTTATGAGGAGGATATACACGTCCAGGGGATGAAGAATGGTACTACCTTTCGTGAAACAGCGTGGTACCTAAGCAGAGGTGATTCTCTTTCGTTTACGTGTCCAGAACTCATCGTTAAAATTCACTTGAGAGTTATTGCCTATTGCTGCCAGGTCTCCTGTTGCCTGCTTTCCCAAGATGATGGATGAAGCCAGAATAAATGTTATAGATTTTTTTTCAAGCCGCATATAATGTGGGCCACGGCAGTAAAGTTGTGACACTTCACCCCATTCAGCAAACATGGCACACAGGTCAGGAAGGGTAAATGTTTGTTAGAGGGGAAGAAAAATGTATTATCACAACTTCCTAGTTCTCTGTTACTGAGTGAGGCTGCTGCATCCCATGTGGTATCTGTAGGAAAAATGGGATAAAAATGCATGCAAAGGAGAAGTGATCTCTCCTAGTAATGATTTGTGGCAGGGCTATAGGGAGAGTTATCAGCGAGGAGATTTATAGAAGATGTCGTGGTGCGTGTTTATTATTCTTCACATTGTCTTTGAATCAGTGAGTGTCTCAGGCACTCCCTGCAAACTGCGCGTCTACGCCAGGAACTGTGCTGGCCTCTGGGAGACAGGAGTGGATGAGCAGAGGGGTGGCTTTTCAGGAGAGGAGCGTTTTAGGAGAGATGCTGAACAATCAGCTCCTGAGAGTGAAATCCTTCTGTCACTTGATGGGAAAAGAAGGTGCCTCAGTAGATATGTAAACTTTTAAATAATAGCCTCTAATAGAGAGTATATAGTTTTACTCCATTTCAGTATGAGAACAGGGTATTGATTTACCTACATTTTCCAAGAATGAGAGAATGACAGTTCTGTTTTTCACATTCTCCCAAATTTTTATATGGAAACCAAATGTTCCAAATCCCGTATGTTCCAACAGTTGCATTTTTTTTTTTAAGGATTAAATGTTGCTTACGATAAGTTTTCAGGCTTGAACAATTCCATTGCATTATATAAATAAGACATTCGAGATTGTGAGAATCCCTGAGGATATTTTCAAGTGCAAAATATGTTACTGGATGTCTGTCCAAGACAAAGAAGTTCACTTCTTTCGTTTACATTTTCAGTTGTATCCTGCACTACGTATTTTTTCAGGTTGGTAACTTCACCTCACTTGGTACAACTTCTTCACATATAAAATGTATTTTGAAAGTTTAAAATAATTACATTTCACAGATATTCCAAAGATTGTCTTCTCAGACTCATACTTGCGGGGTTTTTTTTTTTTTTTTCCTGTTATAGGAAATGATAGGCTAAATTTCTTGCAGTCTGATAGCTGAGGAAGAAGATATTGTTATGATTTCAGAAATACCCCAGTGTTAACAGAAATGAAATTTCATTATAAAAACTGTTTTATATCTTTGTTATACAGTTAGTTGAGATCATACATTCATCCAACAAATATCTGATAACGTAATTGTGAGAATTCCTGAATTGGGTTTTGCAGAGGATACACAAATCATTACGGTTGGATTTGTTCTCATTAACCTATTTATTTAATGATTTATATTTTCCCCAGCACTTCTCTCTATATTATCGAATTTAAACTTTCAAGAATCCCTGCAAGGAAGGCAGGATAGGAATCAACATCCTCATTCACTAGATTAGGGACCTCGGGCACAGGCTCAGCGTCTCTTCCGCCGGGTGGCCAGGGAAGGGTGGAGCTGGGCTTCTGCGTCGGGTGTTCTTACCCTGTTCTCACACTGACCGCTACTCTCAAGAAGCTCACAGATCACCGACCCTGCCCCCCCCCCCACACATACACACACTCAAATATACTGTGTTTCATGCCATAAGGGAGGTAAGGACAGAGTGCTGATGGTGATCCGATTCAGGGAAAATCGTATTCAGTTGATGGAAAGAAGGACACTTTTCTTGGATGAATTGCTATTTTATCACATGACATTTACCAAATACCTCATCTGTGCCAAATATGGGATAGGCTATGCAGTTAGAGATAAATAACACTTCATTCTCTGCTTTCAGTTAGCTCAGAGTTCAAGGGCACTGTTGGAGCTTATTTTTTCTTTCATGCAGCCCCATCCCAAATTAAATAGGTGGGTAACATTATTATCTTCCTTTACAGTTGGCTGAGCTGAGACAGAGTGAAATATGTAACTTTCCCAAGTGAGTCAAACTGGATAACAGCAAAGCAGGATCCAACCCCTGGTTATTCTCACTTTTCGCCACTACAACTGCTCCATCTAAGGTCAAAGCCCAAGATCCTTGGATACAGAATAATAACTTTTCTATGATATTTAGCATTTGAGATCAAAGTTATAGGATTTTAAACAATGTAAAACTGTGACATTTTATGCATTTCTTTCCACTGTTTCTTTTTTTTTCATTCTAGAAAACTCACACTTGAGGTCTTGAAAGAATTAAACATTATAATTAAAAATCATACTAGCAAAGAAATAAATATGAAATAATCATGAAAATACATGATTTAAAAATTAATCATAGGGACTTCCCTGGTGGTGCAGTGGTTGAGAATCCGCCTGCCAATGCAGGGGACACAGGTTCGAGCCCTGGTCCGGGAAAATCCCACATGCCGCAGAACAGTGAAGCCTGTGCGCTACAGCTACTGAGCCTGCGCTCTAGAGCCCACGAGCCACAACTACTGAGCCTGCATACCTAGAGCCCGTGCTCTGCAACAAGAGAAGCCACCGCAATGAGAAGCTGACGCACTGCAACAAAGAATAGCCCCTGCTCGCCGCAACTAGAGAAAGCCCGCACTCAGCAACGAAGACCCAATGCAGCCAAAAATAAATAAGTAAATGCATTAAAAAAAAATTTTAAAAATTAATCATATGCGGTATATATACAGTATATATTTGTACTATATATACAGTATATATAGTATATTTGCTAAATAGTATACAATACATTTACAGTATATCTTTTCTCAGTAAATAAGTAGATTAAAGGGAGACAATTGTAGTGGTTCAGGTTTGGGAAACATTTGCACAAGAAAATGGAATTTGGCCTTTTAAGATGAGACCATTAACAGATAGAATGTAAAAAAAAGAAGGAAAACAGTTTGAAGATGATCCTGGAAGAACGCCTTGTGTGTGGTGTTTCAGGAAGACTCATACGACAAGAGCATGAATTGGAGGAAGGTGCTAGAGGAAGTGGGGAAGAAACCAGGAGAAAGAAAATGAAGGCGAGGGTGCAAGAAACACTTAAGAAGTGTACCACACAAGCTGCATATAAGTAGAGACCTTACCTGGCACGCTTAAAAGCTGTCTCCCCATACCCAGAACAGTAACCTTGGAGGTTCTTAAAAACACTTGATTAATGTGGAACGGGTGTCATGGCACAAAACAGAGATGGCTATAGACTGCATGGTCAGGACAAGGAGAGTAATGAACTAATTATTCTGAAATATCAAAAATCGGTGATGGCAAGTGTTATGGTGCCATGAGCAGAAAGGAAGAAAAATCAGTACGAAGACATGGTTTGTAGGATAATGTTTTCAGGCTTTTCTTTCCTTTTTTGTATGGAATTAGTTGGAATGATTTAGAATTAGAAGTTCTCCAGTGGGTGGCACGGGAGGGTGAGGGGTTGAAGTTAAGCTGTCAACTCCAGCTAAGGCTGTACTATATGAGGTTGAGATCAAGATGGCAGAAGGGGTGGGAGGACGTGGAGCGCACCTCCTCCCACAGACACATCAAAAAAATACCTACTTGGGGGACAAGTCTCACTGAAAACGAACTGGAGACGGGCAGGAAGACTTCTGTACAACCAAGGCTGTAAGCAAGATCCACACGGCATCAGGTAGGAAGGGAAGGGAAGTGATCAGCCAGGGTCCTGCGCCCCTGGGAAGGGACACTGAAGTCGGGGGAGGTTACAGGAGTTGAGATCCTCCTTGGGAAGTGAGGGGTTTAAGCCACATATGTGCTGTGCCAACCCTGGGGTCTGACAGCAGGAAGGAAGTTCCCTAAGCTGGTTTGAAAGACAGTGGGACTCACAGGAGGGCTGTAAAGACCTAGGCTCCACTGGTGACGAGCACACACCCTTGCTTGCTCCCTGAACATGGAGGACGAAACAGATTGAAACCGCAGGGGACCATGGCCAGGTTCCCGGGGGCTGTCCCAGCCTGGGCCAGACACCCGCTCAACCCCACTTGCTCCACACGAGGACGAGGGCTGCCACGGCTGATGGAGTGCTCGGTCATGAGAGGTGGACGTGGCTGGGACCTGGAATGGCGCCCGAATGGGGCTGGGGCGGCCCCCACTGGTGCCTACGGAGGCTGCAGGTCAGGAGCACCCTGGGATTCTGACCAGGGCTGTGACCCTCACACCCCACACCCTGACCTCCCCAGCAGCCCCTCCTGCGCAGCACCGCTCTTCTCAGGGGCGACGGTGCAGTGCCGGGAGCGGGGAGGGTGCACACTTAGTGGGAGTGGAGCCAGCTCAGACCAACCTGCAGGGTTTCTGCTCCAGCAACTGGGGACGTGCCCCTGCCCCCCGTAGGGTGGTGCTGGCCCTGAGCAGTGGAGAAGCCCCATCTCACTCGCTGGCTCGGGCTCTAGCCCCTCCATCTCCAGCCCCACCTCCTACCAAGGTGACAGCTGCCAGGACACCCTGGGGGAAATGTGACTTATGCTCGTGTCAGATCCAGCTCTCCCCCCAGAGCCACTGGGTACATGCAGGCTGCATAGGGACACTCCCACACAAGGGCACCCTCCAGGGCTGGGGTAGGTAACTGTTTCACCCAATTTCATAGAGACAGAGAAAGTTAAACCAATTGAGAAGATAGAGGATTTTGTTTGAAATGAAAGAACCAGAAAACACCCCTGAATAAACAGCTAATGAAACAAAGATAAAGAGTTTACCAGAAAAAGAGTTCAAAGCACCATGCCACAACTACTGAAGCCTGTGCACCTAGAGCCTGTGCTCTGCAACAAGAGAAGCCACCGCAGTGAGAAGCCCACGCACCACAGTGAAGAGTAGCCCCCGCTTGCCGCAACTAGAGAAAGCCTGTGCGCAGCAACGAAGACCCAGTGCAGCCAAAGAATAAATGAATAAAATAAATAAATAAATAAAAGAATGCTAACTGAATTAGGAAGAGAATAGATAAACACAGTGAGAATTTTAACAAGAAACTAGAAAGTGTATAAAAGAACCAGTCAGAACTAAAGAATACAATAAGTAAAATGAAGAACACACTTCAAGGAATTGAGAGCAGACTAGGTAATACAGAAGAATGCATAGTGATCTAGAAGAAAGAATAAAGGAAATCTTCACCCAAAAGAAAAAAAAAATAAATGAGAACAATTTAAGGGAGCTCTGAGACAACATTAAGCATACCAACACTCCCCAGAAGGAGAGAAAGAGAAGGGGACTGAAAATGTATTTGAGGAAATCATGGCTGAAACTTCACAAACCTGAAGAAGGAAACAGATATCCAAGTACAGGAAGCACAGAGGGTCCCAAAGAAGATAAACCCAAACAGACCAACACCAGCATGTATCATAAATAAAGTGGCTAAAGTTAAAGAAAGAATTCTAAAGAGAGCAAGAGAAAAACAAAGAGTCATATATAAGGGAATCCCCATAAGGCTATCAGCTGATTTTTCTGCAGAAACTCTGCAGGCCAGAAGGGAGTGGCATGATATATTTAAAGTGCTGAAAGGGGAAACCCAACCTAGGATACTCTACCCAGCAAGATTATCATTCAGAATTGAAGGAGAGATAAAGAACTTCTCAGATGAGCCAAAACTAAAAGAGTTCATTAATACTAAACCAACCCTAAAAGAAATGTTACAAGGTCTCTCTAAGTGGAAAAGTCTATACAAGAAGTAAGTATCTATAGGAAAGGAAAAATCCCACAGGTAAAGGCTGAAGACAAACCACTTAAATAAGCTAGGATGAAGATTTAAAGACAATGAATTGTAAAACCAACCATAACTGCAATAAATAGTGAAGGGATGAACATGAAGATGTAAAATATGACATGAAAAACACACAATGTGGAGAAGGGGAGTAAAATATGTAGATCTTTTAGAATGTGTTTGAACTTTAAATGACTACTGGTTTGAAACAAGTAGATAAAATTATAGGTCAACATATATGAACTCCATGGAAACCACAAATTCGAAACCTATAATTGATACACAAAAACTAGAGAGAAAGGAATGCAAGCATGCCACAGAAGAAAATTATCAAACCTCAAGGGAAGAAACTAAAAGTAGAAGAAAATAAAACTACAGAGAAAAGTCTCCACAAATTTAGGAGAACAGAAATTATATCAAGCGTTTTTTTTCTGACCACAATTGTCTGAAACTAGAAATCAATTACAAGAAGAAAAATGGGAGAAGAACAAACACTTGGAGACTAAACAACACACTACTAAAAAAATCAATGGATCAATGGAGAAATCAAAGAGGTGATCAGAAAATACCTTGAGGCAAATGAAAATGTAAACACAATACCACAAAATCTAGGGTATGCAGCGAAAGCATTTCTAAGAGGGAAGTTTATAGTGATGTAGGCCTACTTTAAGAAACAAGAAAAATCTCAAATAAACAACCTAATCTACCATCTAAAGGAATTGCAAAAAGAAGAGCAATAAATGCCCAAAGTCAGAATAAGGGAGGAAATAATAAAGATCAGACAGGAAATAAATAAAATAGAGACACACACACACAGAAAAAACAATAGAAATGAATCGAAGAGTTTTTGTTTGTTTGTCTTTGTTTTCAGATATACAAAATTAATAAGCCTTTAGCCTGGGTCATCAAGAGAAAAAGAGCACCTAAGTAAACAAAATAAGAAATGAAAGAGGAGAAATAACAGCTAATACCACAGAGATACAAAAAATCATGAGAATACTCTGTACAGTTATATGCCAACAAATTGGACAACATAGAGGAAATGGGCCACTTTCTAGAAACATACACTCTTACAAGACTGAATCAGGAAGAAATAGGTAACCTATGCAGACTGATCACTAGTAGTGAAATTGAATTTGTAGTTTAAAAAAAACTCCAGGCAAACAAAAGTCCAGGACTAAATGGCTTTACAGTGGGCATTCTACCAAATATATAAAGAAAAGCTAATACCTATCCTTTTCAAACTACTACAAAAAATTCAAGAGGATGGAACACTCCCAAATTCATCCTATGAAGTCACCATTAATTTACCCGGATACTAAAACCAGACAAAAACATTACAAAAAAAAAAAAAAAATTATAGGCCAACGTCTCTGATGAATATAGATGCAAAAATCCTGAACAAAATATTAGCAAACCACATTTAACAATGTATAAAAAAGGCCATACACTATGATCATGTGGAATTTATTCCAGGGATGTAAGAATGGTTTAATATCCAGAAATCAATCAATGTGATACACCACCTTAACAAAATAAAGGATAAAAATCACATGTTCATTTCAATAGACACAGGAAAAGCATTTGACAAAATTCAACGTCTATTCATGATAAAAACTTTCATCCAAATGGGTTAGAGAGAACATATCTTAACATAATAAAGGCCATTTATGACAGGCGCACAGCTAGCATCATACTCAGCAGCGAAATACTGAGAGCTTTTCCTCTAAAATCAGGAACAAGACAAAGATACCCACTCTCACTACCTCTACTTAACATAGTATTGGAAGTCCTAGCCACAGCAATCAGTTAAAAAAAGAAATAAAAGGCATCCAATTGGGAAGGGAAGAAGTAAAACTGTCTCTGTTTGCAAATGGTATAATACTATATGTAGAATACCCTAAAGTCTCCACCCCAGAACTATTAGAACTAATAAATGAATTCAGTAAAACTGCAGGATACAAGATTAATATACAGACATATGTTGCTTATCTGTACACTGATAACGAACTATCAGAAAGAGAAAGCATGAACACAATTCCGCTGGAATCACATCAAAAAACCCCCACAAAACTTAGGAATACATTTAACCAAGGAGGTGAAAGATCTATACTCTGAAAACTATAAAACATTGATGAAGGAAATTGAAGATGATACAAAGAAATGGAAAGATATTTCTTGATCTTGGATTAGAAGAATTAATATTGTTAAAATGTCCATGCTACCCAAAGCAATCTACAGACTTAATGCAATCCCAAGCAAGATACCCATGTCATATTTTACAGAACTAGAGCAAATTGTCCTAAAATTTATATGGAAGACCC
The DNA here is from genome assembly GCF_028021215.1 of Eschrichtius robustus. Taxonomy (NCBI): domain Eukaryota; kingdom Metazoa; phylum Chordata; class Mammalia; order Artiodactyla; family Eschrichtiidae; genus Eschrichtius; species Eschrichtius robustus. The sequence continues at coordinate 1,713,941 of NC_090827.1, forward strand.
CTAGTGCCAAAGCAATCTTGAGAAAAAAAGAACAAAGCTCGAGGTATCACACTTCCTGATGTCAGACTATACTACAAAGCTACAGTAACCAAAACAGCATGGTACTGGCACAAAAACAGATCCATACATCAATGGAACAGAGTTGAGAGCCCAGCAATAAACCCACGCACCTATGGTCAATTAACCTATGACAAAGAAGGCAGAAATGTACAATGAAGAATAGACAGTCTCTTCAATAAGTGGTGCTGGGAAAACTGGACAGCTACATGTAAAATAATTAAATTAGAAAAGTTACACCATATACAAAAATAAACCCCAAATGGATTAAAGATTAAACTGTAATACCTGAAACCATAAAACTCCTTGAAGAAAAACATAGGCAGAACATTCTTTAATGCAAATAGTAGCAATAATTTTTTGGATCTGTCTTCTAAGGCAGAGGAAACAATAGGAAAGATAAACAAATGGGACCTAATTAAACTTAAATGCTTTTGCACATCAAAAGAAACCATCAACAAAATGAAAAGACAACACACAGAATGGGAGAAAATATTTGCAAATGATATGACCGAATAGGGGTTAATATCCAAAATATATAAACAACTCATACAACTCAAAAAAACAAACAACCTGATTAAAAAATGGGCAGAAGACATACAGAAGAAGACATACAGATGGCCAATAGACACATGAAATGATGTTTAACATCACTAATCAATGGGGAAATGCAAGTCAAACCACAATAAGATATCACCTCACACCTGCCAGAATGTCTGTCTTCGAAAAGTCTACAAATAACAAATGTTGGTGAAGATGTGGAGAAAAGAGAACCCTCTTGCACTGTTGGTGGGAATGTAAATTGCTGCAGCCACTATGGAGAACAGTATGGAGGTTCCTCAAAATACTAAAAATAGAGCTACCATATGATCCACTCCTGGGTATATATCCAAAGAAAACGAAAACACTAATTTGAAAAGATACATGAACCCCAATGTTCATAGCAGCATTATTTACAATAGCCAATATATGGAAGCATCCTAAGTGTCCATCAACAGACAAATGGATAAATACGAAGTGGTGTATATATATCTATACATCAGAATATAGAGAGATATAGATATATACACACACAATGGAATACTACTCAGCCATAAAAAAAAGAATGAAATATTGCCATTTGCAGCAACATGGATGGACCTAGAGGGTACCATGTTTAGTGAAATGAGTCAGCCAGAGAAAAGCAAATACTGTATGTTATCACATATTTGGAATCTAAGAGATAAAACAAATGATTGCATATAATAAAATGGAAACAGACTCACAGTTATAGAGAACAAACTAGTGATTACCAGTGGGGATAGGGAAGGGTGGAAGCCAAGATGGGTGTGTGAGATTAAGAGATACAAACTACTATGTATAAAGTAAATAAGCAATAAGGATATATTGTACTGCACAAGGAAATATAGCAATTATTTTATAACTTTAAATGGAGTATAATCTATAAAAATGTTGAACCACTATGTTATACACCTGAAAGCAATCTAACATTGTAAAGCAACTATACTTTAGAAAAGAGAATGTACTATATCTATCCTGTGGCATTTTCTAAACTTAACACCATGCTTGTCACACTGAATGTTTACAGTATAAGTTGCTCAGTAAATAAATAGATAAAGGGAGACAACAGAGGTGACATGAAGGTTTGGGAAGCATGCCTAAGAAGTTGAACTTAACCTTGTTAAAAGGGATGAGACCTCTAAGGATAGATTTAATTTGGGACATAGGGGGAAAAAGAGTGAAAGGTAATTATAGGGAGAGCAAGAGCACCAAGGTGATATCATTTTACTTGGTAGCCATGTGGAGAAGGAATCGGATGAGAGCACTGCTAGTGGCAGCAGAAAGAGAGAGCATTTCTAGAAGCAAGTTGGTTTGTTTTTCTTTTTGGCCAGATTTTTTTCTTTTAATTGAAGTACGGTTGATGGACGTATTATATAAGTTACAGGAGTACAATATAGTAGTTCACAATTTTTTAAGGTTATACGCCATTTGTAGTTATTATAAAATATTTGCTATAGTTCCCATGTTGTACAACATACCCTTTGTAGTTTATTTTATACCTAATAGTTTGTACCTCTTAATCCCCTGCCCCTGTATTGCTCCTCCACCCTTCCCTCTCCTCACTGGTAAACACTAGTTTGTTCTCTATATCTGTGAGCCTCCTTCTTTCTGGTTATATTCACTAGTTTGTTGTATTTTTAGATTCCACTATAAGTGATATAATACAGTATTTATCTTTCTCTGTCTGACTTATTTCACTTAGCATAATGCCCTCCAATTCCATTTATGTTGCTTCAAATGGCAACATTTCATTTTTTTATGGCCGATTAATATTCCATTGTATATATGTACCACAGCTTCTTTATCCATTCATCTATTGATGGACACTTAAGTTGCTTCCATATATTGGCAATTGTGAATAATGCTGCTATGAACAACAAGGTGCATGTATCTTTTTGAATGAGTGTTTTTGTTTGTTTGGTTTTTTTTTTTTTAATATATACATAGGAGTGGAATTGCTGGATCATATGGTAGTTCTGTTTTTAGTTTTCTTGAGAAGCTTCCGTGTTGTTTTCCATAGCAGCTGCACCAATTTACACCCTCACCCATAGTGTATGAGTGTTCCCTTTTCTCCATATCCTCACCAATACCTGTTATTTGAATTCTTTTTAATGATAGCCATTCTGACAGGTGTGAGGTGATATCTCATGGTGGTTTTGATCTGCATTTCCCTGACGATTAGTGATGTTGAGCACCAGCACATCAAAAAGAATAAAATACCTAAGAATAAACCTACCCAGGGAGGTAAAAGACCTGTACACAAAACACTATATGACACTGATGAAAGAAATTGAAGTCAACACAAACAGATGGAAAGATACATCGTGTTCTTGGATTGGAAGAATTAATATTGTTAAAATGAGCATACTACCCAAGGCAATCTGTAGATTCAGTGCAATATCTGTCAAAATACCCATGGTGTTTTTCATAGAACGAGAACAAATAATTTTAAATTTTGTATGGAAACATAGAATCAAGTTTTTGATTAATAAATTCAAAGAGGCTGAGAAAGCTAGATCTGAGGAAAAATTATTAGATTTAGTGATTAGGGGATCTTAAGGGAGATTTCAATAGTAAAATTGGGGTCACTGTTTACAAGGAGATAATGCCAGAAGTTGTGTGATGAAAGATGAGAGAGATTTTCTTCGGTCTCCAAATTTTGAGGTCAATATTGCTTGGTGATGCAGCTTTCACCAGACTTTGCTCAAGCTGCAAAGCGCCATTCCTGCTTATGAAGCAGACTGTGGGTTTCACAGCAGGGAATGGCAACTTCTAAATATAAAAAAAATGTTAAACAAAAATACATCAGGCTCTATTCTTCTCTCTTTCTACTAAATAACCATGCAAGGTTCTCCAGACTGTAATGGAGTGTGGTACATTAGCAGCACCAATGAGCAGAACGACCCAAGAGAAAAAGATGCGAGTTGGATGCACCATCAGCCTTGTTATTGGCTTTTATCACCTGGGCTTGTAATAAAAAGTGGAATAATCAGCAAGTTATCTACACCCAGGAGATTATCATTTCTGCTGTTTGACCTAAAGCATCTTTTAAAAGGACTTGCCTTTGCTGAGTTTCTCAAAGTTGATATTAAATATTTAATTAAAGTCGTACTCAGTGAGAACAACCTTACATTTAGCTTAGAGTTTTAAGACATAAACGCAAGTCTAATCCCAATTAGCATAATTATTTAGAAATTTATAATAGTGTTTCATAGGGTCATGAATCTAGAGGTGAAACTGAGAGCTTTCTCCTCCTTCCTCTGCCCCCAGAGGTGACACAGAACAAGGTGACGATATATAGGGTGCGATATTATCTAACTCATTTTAGAAAGTTGTGTTTTGAAACTGTTTCCAGAGCTATGACACATCATTTGAATAGTGATAGTGATAGTGATAGTAAATCTTCCTTATTTGAGGATGGATATAAGTTAGGGAAATGACTTTGAATTTTGGAGTATTGCTAGGGAATAAGGTAGAGATGAAAAAGAGTAATTTCATTTCTAATCAAAGGAGGAGTCCTTTCAAAGTAGAGAACTAATGTTCTTGTGTCTTAGGTCAGTAGGGTCTTGTATCTGTGCTGTATCGGGGAGAAGATCAGTATTAGCATGCGAACACGCTGATATTCGGGGGATAGAGTGTTAGGAATACAACACTCAGATTTTCATCCTGAGATGGTCACTGCAAACTGGGTAAGCAAAATGCCTTAGCTCAGGTCAGCATTCTGACTGAGTCCTGGGTGTAAACGCAATGATATCCTTATCATTTTGGGGGACAGGGACAATGGCAGACATAAGGTCAGGGGAGATGAGCAATGTCGACCAAAAGGCTGTTCACTGTGTGTGTGGTAAAGGCACACAGAGAGAGATATCTCGGAAAATAGAAGCTGTAGGCAAGTGGACAATTGAATATGTGCCCTGACGAGATAAAGGGCAAGGGGAAAAGCCTGAGAGGTGGCTGGGATAGTCAGGAGGGAGCGGCCATGGTTCCACAATTATGGCCATTGGAGAATTAGCTGAACTGCATGAAAAAAAGTGCCTTCTGAGTTAGGTGAATTGTCGTTTCTGATGAAGTCTTGTGCAGCTTGTGCCCATGCTTGGGCCAATGCCAGGTGTTTCCAGATGGTCACGACAGCCAGGAGGCCCCTTGACAACTCACTCCAGAGTCTAAAACAAATGGGAAATGAAAGATATGGCTTCTTATTCAGACTGTGTATTCAAACAGTGGCTTCCTTTACCAGGCGATTTCACTGAGGATGGATGAGGAGGTCCCATTAATAAATCATATTGCCTGATATTCCTATAGTTTTTAGATGACATGCCAACACTTGCAGGAAATGAAATAAAATAGACCCAGAGAGAATTTTAGAGCAACTTCTCATTTTTATACGTCCTATGGAGTCAACAATTTCTGAACAAGCTTAAGATTTAAGATATGCACGTCAGGACGCATATATCCGTGCATAAAATAAGAAATCACGGCGGAGTTTGCCCAGAAGGGTTTGAACAGTGAAAGGGATTTTTCATGTAAGTCAGGAATGAGCAGAGTCAAACACATTAAAGGTGGCTTTCAGCATCTGTTCTCAGACAAGGACAAAAGCATAAATATGAATAAAAGTCGGGAATCTCATCTTTGCTTTACGTTAAAGTATTAGAGTAAATGTAAAGAAATACATACAGCTGTTTTCTGAGACATATCAGTCTGTTCTGCAGAAGATTGTTAGTAAAGAGGTCAGTCGACGCATTACACAGACATAACCTAGAAATCCCAGGAAACGTCTTATGTTGGAAAGACAGAAGTGAGTTGAAGATTAATAAATATTTAGAGGAAAATTGAAACATCTGATGAATAAGGGCCACTCAGAGAACTGGCCAATCTAGCTTTCCTTTCATTTCATATCACACGATAGTCATTAAAAATTATTGCCCATCATTTATTGATTGTCTGCAATTGGCTATTCAAATCTATATATTTTAGCAATGCTCTTATTCATGAAACAAATCTACTTTTTCTATAGACCATTTATTTTTGTGAGTAAAATAAAATGAAATATGATAGTATTGGCCTTATCCTTTAAATGAGGTTTAATTAATTTACAAGGATGCTTGGTATTATGTTTTGGGTTGTTAGATTATGTTACTGGAGAGCTGACTTTCATATTTTGGATCGAAATTAACTTTGCGATTAAAAAATATCAACTGTTCATTCACTCAAAGCATGTGGTTGACCTGAATTGGTTGTCGTAAGTGCTGTGGCACGTGTGGTTTGTATTGTGCATTGCAGGGATTATTCTTGGACAAAGTAACCCTTACTTCTCAGAGAGATAGGATCAAATTTGTGTTTCAAAAAATTATTCTGGTTATATTGTGGAGAAGTGAATGGAAGGGGCATAATTGGATGAAGGAGGAAAGTTGGGTAGGTATTCTAATAATCCGAGTTAGAAACACAATATTGTCCATTAGTTAAGAGTGCGTACTCTGAATCTGCCTGTCTGGGTTTGAGTACAGCATCTCTTACTAGCTGTCTGACTTTGGGTAAGTCACTTAGTCTCCCTATGTTTCAATTTTCCTATCAGTAATTTGGGAATAATAATCTTTCCTACCTCGAGGGTTAGCATAAGAAATAAATGAGTTCATGTACCATGCCAGGCCACAAGGCAAGCCCAAGATACATGGTATATGCTATTAGTGAACTAGGATGGTTGGAATGGAGAGAGAAATAAGGGGACCACCTTTGAGTATATTTAGGTATTAGAATGACCATGACTTAGTGATGGTCTGACTATGGCAGAGGGTTTGGGAGAAGGTCCTTCATTGAAATACAAGTACTGGTAGAGAACAAGGGATTGTGGGAGTGATGGAGACTTCCAAATAGAATATTGTCTTTTTTTTTTAAAGAATGATGATTCTATGCCAAAGTATGTTGATAATATTCTGTGTTTTGCATGGAGCAGAACACATAGGATGAGTTAAGTCCGTGGGAAAGATTAAAAAAATTAGGAGTTCTGAGCGTCACACAATCGCTCCTTGACTGAGTTTCTCAAGGTGAGAGAGGTCCCTTTTGGGTGACATGTTTCTGTGTGTGGTGCCAGCCCTGCATCCATCTTCTCTTAAAGAGGTTTCGGTCAGCATTAGAACTTTTTATAAGCACGCCGATCTTGTAGTATAAAAGCATTATTAGCACTATAAAGCCTTTAAAAAAAATCAGATAATACAAGGAATGAGTTATTATGAATATGTATAAATCCCAGGTAATTGCAGTTTGTTCTTTATAACTAATGATTTTTACTGGTATGCTTTGTTTATGGGGCTGTCCTAAAATATGTTTATACTTACATGGCTTGTTAAATAAGAATGTGTATATATTCTTTTTTTTCCTTCCAGTTTTATTGAGTTATAATTGACATATGGCACTGTATAAGTTTAAGGCATGAAGCGTAATGATTTGACTTACATACATCATGAAACGATTATCACAATAAGTTTAGTGAAAATTCATCTCATATAGATACAAAATAAAAGAAAAATTTAAAAATTTTTCTTTGTGGTGAGAACTCTTAGGATTTACTTTCTTAACTACTCTCATATATAACATTCAGCAGTGTTAATTACATTTATCATGCGGTACGTTACATCCCTAGTACTTATTTATCATGTAGAACTGGAATTTCGTACCTTTTGACTACCTTCATCCAATTTCTTCTCCCCCGCCCTTCACCTCTGACAACTACAAATCTGATCTCTTTTTCTATGAGTTTGCTTGTTGGGTTTTTTAAAAAATATTTTAATTTAATTTTATTAATTTTTTTATACAGCAGGTTCTTATTAGTCATCCATTTTATACACATCAGTATTGTTTTTGAAGTGTAAGTGACCAACAGCACTCTGTTAGTTCCTGGTGCACAACATGATGATTCGTTATTTCTGTATATTACAAAATGATCACCAAGATAGGTGTAGTTACTGTTTGTCACCATACACAGTATTATTGACTATATTCCCCACAATGTACGTTTCATTCCCGTGACTGATTTATTCTGAAACTGGAAGTTTGTCCCTCTCCAGCTCCCTCACCTGTTTCACTCACCCCCTCACCTCCCCTCTGGTGACCATCTGTTCGTCCTCTGTATTTATGACTCTGTTTCTGTTTTGCTATGTTTATTCTTTTTTGTTTGTCTGTTTTTTAGAATCCACATAGAAATAAAAGCATACACGATTTGCCTTCTCTGTCTGACTTATTTCACTTAGCACAGTATCCTTTAGGTCTATCCAAGAGTTTATTCTTTTTTACTTTTTATACCTGAGTAATATTCCCTTGTGTATATACACTGTGTCTTCTTTACTCAGTCATCTATTGATGGGCACTTAGGTTGCTTCCATGTCTTGGCTATTGTGAGTAATGCTGCTATGAACATTGGGATACATTATTAGTGTTTTTTTTTTCTTTAGAAAAATACCCAGAAGTGGAATTGCTGGATTGTATGGTAGTTCTATTTTTAATTTTTTGAGGAACCTCTATAATGTTTTCCATAGTGGCTGCACCAATTTACATTTCCACCAACAGTACACGAGGGTTCCCCTTTCTCCATATCTTGCCAACATTTGTTATTTGTTGTCTTTTGGATGCCAGCCATTCTAATGGGTGTGAGGTGATAGCTCGTTGTGGTTTTGGTTTGCATTTCCCTGATGATTAGTGATGTTGAGCATCTTTTCATGTATCTGTTGGCCAACTGTATGTCTTCTTGGGAAAAATGTCTGTTCAGGTCCTCCGCCCATTTTTTAATTGGGTTGTTTTTGTTTTTGATGTTGAGTTGTATGAGTTATTTGTATATATTGGATATTAACCCCATATAAGATGTAGGATTTGAAAATCTCCTCCCCCATTCAGTAGGCTGCCTTTTCAAACTTGTTGACGGTTTCTGTCACTGTAGAAAAGCTTTTAAGTTTGATATAGTCCCATAGCCAGAATTATTTTTTAATGCTTTGTAATTCTTTGAATTCCTCAAGTAGGGTGTTAAGTAAATAAGTACTAAAAAATTTGATGAATTATTGATATCAACTCTCTGTATTTTTCAATATGTTGATTCTTTTGTATTTTATGTAAAAGGGCATTAACTTTCAAGCAAGTGCATGTGATTGTATGCCAATTTCAATGATTTATCCTTTCTATTTCCCCTGTTCTTCTAGTCTGCTCCCAGTTTTCAAGAGGAGTATATGCTATTTTTGGATTTTATGACAAGAAGTCTGTAAACACCATCACATCATTTTGTGGAACGCTCCATGTGTCCTTCATCACTCCCAGCTTCCCGACAGATGGCACCCATCCATTTGTCATTCAGATGCGACCGGACCTCAAAGGAGCTCTTCTCAGCTTGATTGAGTACTACCAATGGGACAAGTTTGCATACCTCTACGACAGTGACAGAGGTAAGTGACAATATCCTTCTCCCTTTGTAATGGGTCAAATTCAGTGCCCACACTTGACACTTACATGTGACTTTGTAAGGCTATGTAGGTGTGTTGAAGTCCAAGGGTAACTTGGCTTAATTATGCTGTGTAAATGAGTAATGCAATTCAAAACCTGGGTAACATATTTAAAGTAAAACAAACAAGCAAAAACGTTGTGGATGTACCATTTACAGAGATAGATTGTGTTCACACAACGCCCGAATGTTCAGTTGTAATGCACAAAGCACTTTCTGGTACCAGCAGCTAAGACCCTAGGATGACTGTATTCTCAGTCTAGGGTCAGTGAAGTGACGGCCTTGAAAATTGGTTTAAGTAAGATTTGAATAAATATATAAATAAGAACGTCTACAGAAATGTATAGACATTAAGATGTTTTGGATTAGCATGCCAGTTAGATGGAGTCTTGGCTCATTTTACTAGTTTTTATTTCAGGGGTAAGGGTACTTTGTGTTTCCCGCATCATTCGTTGTGAAGTTTGGTATTAGCGGACCTGATTGACTTACGTGTCATAGAATTTCAGAGCTTTCTAATCATTCCTGGGTCTGTGATTCAGCCTCAGTGGGTCTGTGTACTTCGCAACATCGAATGAACATTTTGTGCACATGAGCGTAGATGATTTTTCTTGAGAGAGTATCCACCAACAGACTCAGAAGTATTGACAACCACCACTGCCAGAGCACCTAATAGATACCAGCGTGTCCACGAAGCAACTTGCTTTAGACGTTCAGGTGAAATCCGGAAGCCTGCTTCTACCAGGAGAGGGCACCGTGCTTACCTGCAAGGGCGGCCAAGCAGGGAGCCCGCTACCTCGCTTCTCCACGATCAGTCTGGAGACCTTGGCTACAGCAGTCACAGCCTGGCGTGCTCCAGCCTGGGGTCTGATTCCCTGTCCCGGCCTCCGGCCCTGAGAATGAGAAGGCTCCGCGGAAAAGCCAGTCAGCACTGTACACGCTGAGAAGAGAGACTCTGTCAACAGCTTTCCCCCTGCTCTGACAAGGGAGAGCCTTGCTATACACGTGGGGAGTGAGAAACTCAAACACAGAACAGTGGAGAGTAAATACGGATTCCGGTGTGCCAGATGGCTCTGAAGCCTGCTTCTCATCAAGGTGATCAGGGCTTATCGTCACCTTCCTCTTGCCCTCTGCTTGCCCTCTGCCCAGCCTGAGCAAGGTGATCAGGGCTTACCGTCACCTTCCTCTTGCCCTCTGCTTGCCCTCTGTCCAGCCTGAGCAAGGTGATACAAGGCTTACCATCATCTTCCTCTTGCCCTCTGCTTGCCCTCTGCCCAGCCTGAGCAAGGTGATACAGGGCTTACCGTCACCTTCCTCTTGCCCTCTGCTTGCCCTCTGCCCAGCCTGAGCAAGGTGATACAGGGCTTACCGTCACCTTCCTCTTGCCCTCTGCTTGCCCTCTGCCCAGCCTGATCAAGGTGATACAGGGCTTACCGTCACCTTCCTCTTGCCCTCTGCTTGCCCTCTGCCCAGCCTGAGCAAGGTGATACAGGGCTTACCGTCACCTTCCTCTTGCCCTCTGCTTGCCCTCTGCCCAGCCTGAGCAAGGTGATACAGGGCTTACCGTCACCTTCCTCTTGCCCTCTGCTTGCCCTCTGCCCAGCCTGATCAAGGTGATACAGGGCTTACCGTCATCTTCCTCTTGCCCTCTGCTTGCCCTCTGCCCAGCCTGAGCAAGGTGATACAAGGCTTACCATCATCTTCCTCTTGCCCTCTGCTTGCCCTCTGCCCAGCCTGATCAAGGTGATACAGGGTTTATCGTCACCTTCCTCTTGCCCTCTGCTTGCCCTCTGCCCAGCCTGAGTAAGGTGATACACGGCTTATCATCACCTTCCTCTTGCCCTCTGCTACGTCCTCTTTCACTCTTGTCTCCTCTTCATAGGATTGCTACCATCTAAATGTCTTTTACTCCTAGCCACTCTTCTGTGTCATTGTCATGACTCCGGGCCAGGACAGCCCCATGTGTTCATCCTTCACCTTTCCATTTCTGTACTTGTTCCTCTTCAATCCATTTTCCATAAAGGAGCCAGAAGTTTTGAATGCTTTTATTTATTTTTTAATTTAATTTTGTTTTATATTGGGGTATAGTTGACTTACAATGTTGTGTTAGTTTCAGGTGTACAGCAAAGTGATTCAGTTATAATATACATATATCTATTCTTTTTCAGATTCTTTTCCATTATAGGTTATTACAAGATATTGAGTAGAGTTCTCTGTGCTATACAGTAGGTCCTTGTTGTTTATCTATCTTATATATAGTAGTGTGTACATGTTAATCCCAAACTCCTAATTTATCCCTCCCCTCCACCTTTCGCCTTTGGTAACCATAAGTTTGGTTTCTATGTCTGTGAGTCTGTTTCTGTTTTGTAAATAAGTACATTTGTATCATCTTTTCAGATTCCACATATAAGTGATGTCATATATTTGTCTTTCTTTGTCTGACTTACTTCGCTGAATATGATAATCTCTAGGTCCATCCATGTTGCTGCAAATGGCATTATTTTATTCTTTTTTTATGTCTGAGTAATATTCCATTGTGTATATGTACCACAACTTCTTTATCCATTCTTCTGTTGATGGACATTTAGGTGGCTTCCATGTCCTGGATATTGTAAATAGTGCTGCAATGGATATTGGGGTGTGTGTATCTTTTCGAATTATGGTTTTCTCTGGGTATATGCCCAGGAGTGGGATTGCAGGATCAGATGGTAGCTCTATTTTTTGAATGCTTCTAAATGCTTTAGTGACCACATTTCTCCTTTGCTTAAAATACTCCAGTGGCTCCTCGTTATAATGAGGATAAAACTGAAATTTCTTAACATGACTGTAAGGTTTCATAGTATCTGGTTCCTGCCCACTTATACTACTGTCCTGCTCACTCACTAGGCTAAACCCATCTCACTAATATTCTTTCACTTTCTCAGATGCACCAAATTCTTTCACCTTGAATCTCTGCACAGACTTCTAAATTTTTCTCCTTCAGGTCTTAGTTTATATAACATTCCCACAGAGGTGCATTTCATATTGTTATCTTCTCTCAAAGCAATCTTTTCTTTTCCTACATAGTACTTATCACAATTTATAATTAATATTGATGTTCATTCTTTCACCCAAGAAGTGAACTCCTAGTATATTCTAAGGACTGTTTTAATCACACAGACTAAGCTTTATTCTTTTAATTTAAGATCTGGCTCTAAGCCCGGGAAGGCAATGACCTGGCAGTACCCACTAAACTGTACATACAGTGCTTAAGATAATGCTAGCACAGAGTTGATGTCAATAAATAGCATTATTAAATGAATGAGTTGAGCATCTGTGTATTTTAAGTTTGAGATGATATGAGAACCTGAATCTTGCTTGCTAAATTGAAGGCTCAGAGATGAATTCTGTCTACTCTTTGACTAGGTGCAAGGCGGCGTTTTCACTTTAGGGACACACTTCAGCGTCACTATGGATCGGATGATGATGGATGGGCTTATGTACTTGTGAAAAGAACCTGAGACATTTCTAAGGATTTTATTAACACTTTAGGAATATTAAATGAAATTGAAATGATGCGATAATCTCCAGTCATTAAATTATACAAATTGATTTGAGTTCGAGTGCATCTGTGGAGAGGTCAACATTACAGTGATAATATTAAGTAATTATATATTAAAGCCACAACTGACATTATGGATACATTTTCAAGATATTTTCAAATGGATACTCATGTTTTAATATGAAGAGTGTTACACTGGCTTTTCATCTGAATCTATTTTCAGAGATAAATGTGTAAGACTCAAAATACTGGCAAAAGACTTGACCTTTATGTAATGTTTTACTTGACTCATGGAAATGGCATGTTTGCTCTCTGATTTTTTCTTATTAATTACAATTGTTATAGCTTTGCTGTCATGTCACATTTTAAAACGTTTATTCATACATTTATCACATGAACTGTTTTTTTCCCCCTATGGTCCTTAACCCATTTCTCTTACACTTTAAGGACGTACCTCCTTGTTTTTCTGTTACACGACTTGAGAATGAATCTGTGTGCCCTTACTATATTATGAGTGCTTTTAAAAATAGGTTCCATGATTTGATCTTTCAAGTTATGTCTCCATATGCCTCAATTTCAAAGAGTTTTGTCTGTTTTTGATGTGGCACTCTTTCCAGGTCCTTGACTGTAAGGATTTGTTTTTAATAATTTTTAATTTTCTGAGAGTCTAGATCAGGTAAACATACTGTTAAATTTTAATTTCTAAGTATATGAATTGATGTTCTTTTGAATAGCCCAAGCATGAGAATGGCTGTCCAACATTCTGCACTGAATACAAGCTAGATGAAAAAGACACAGTTTTTGTATGCTTCTTCTTTGCACTGCTTTTAACTAGGACTGCCAATGAAACCTTTCCTGATTCCAACTATACATCCAAGGCCGAGCAACAAGTCCAGGAGACTACATCCCAACTGTAGACAAAGGAAGACATGGATACATTCTGATCTTTGTATAGGTTTTTGACTATTTCAAGTTTACCGGTGAGAGGATTGCTGAAACTGTTCACTTGGTGCCATGTGACCCTTTAGGAATGCTGGTGTCTTCTCTTTATCCAAGTCATGTGGCAGCAGCCTGGCACTCGTCAATGGATAACCCCACACCCTTCCTAAAAGTTCCAGAGAGAGTAGGTAGTTGGATCTTCAACACATCTGAGATATAGTCATGGGGTTGCCTATGTTAATGCATTCAACATAGGTTTGTCTTTGGATACACATGTACTGCATCTGAACCAGGACTTAATCAAAATGTGGTTTTTATTTATTGGGTCAATGTTAATAAGGTAAGGTCATACATTTCTGCAGACAGTTGGCAAAACCAGAACTAATGCTTTTATAACTTGGTTTTAATTTTGAACCACACTATTTGTCCCCTGAAGGAAAGGCACATTGATTCCAGTTCCAAAAAAGGCATCATGCCTAGAATAAAAATGCTTCCAGATTATAAATTGCTTTTATGATGTTCCTGAGAAAGTCAATGAGGGAAATATATGTTAATCTAATCTGGCCTAGGCATGCTGCTGTGATTTAGTGATCATAAAATATTCATTTCTGTGCCTGCAAGATGAATAAGGGCTGTGAATTTTAAATGGAACAAAAAATATTTTCAAGAAGAAAGACATGGTCTGAATGAAATATACCTATATGCAGTAGTCAATTTTAATTCCACCTGTTAATGTGCAAACTAAGGCATTTAGACTTCACCTGTTTCGGGGCTGAAGGTTTTTCTGTAACTTTGTCACAGGCTTAGGAGCACTAACTTAAGATGCGACTGTGAACTACTGATAGTAATACTTGGAGAGAGCTTTAGGGAGAGTGTCAGCTTATAAATAGGGTATACAGCTGTAACTAGTCCAGCAACAATTAGGCACACGAAGAAGTAATATAATACAGAAGTAAGTAGCAGTACTTTAGCTATTCTTTATTTTATCCAGAAGTCTGAGCATTTAGTAGAGTGTAGAACTTAATTTTATACTCCTGTAATATTCTTGAGGTTTTTCAGAGCGTATTTTAAATATATTTCTTAGGAAGAGCAGTTAATTTTCCAAATTCTTTTTCTATTTGTAGATGAACAACAGTATATCTCAAGTTCTCTTTGTCATAAGCAATAAAATAATAAGAAATTAAACCAGGATTTAAATGTCCTGATTTAGTGGTACAGATATTAGAGTTGAATAACCAGCTACTAATGTTTTTAAAACAAACCGATACTTATATAGAATTCCCAATGTCCATACAAGTTTATATTCTGAATTAAGGGATGAGTGTATTTATAAAGATACTTCTAGGCTAGTTTGTGTGGAAGGGAAAGAGGTAATACTTTCTCTCCTAATTGGAATATGTTACCAAGAGACTAAGAGCATTAATTTGTGTTGTGTATGAATAATTTAATTTCACCATAATATTTGTGATATGCATTTTCAGTGATTTTTTTAAATTTTAAAATGATCTATTAATTTTAAACTAACCAGACATAATACAAAACTCTTAGTTGTAGGAAAAGGGCAGATCAAGTTGAAAAAGTATTTGAGAGAGTCAGTTGCTACTACTAAAAAAAAAACAAATCTGAGAATATTGATTAATAAGCATGGGACAGCAGTCTCTTCAAAATGTGAGACAGATCACGCCATGGTTTGTGAATTATTTCTGGCTGTCCTTAGGAGATAACTGAATAATACTCAGTGTCTTCTGATGAAACTAAATTCATCATCTGATTACGTACCACTTGGGCAGTTTAGCATCTTAATAAATGGATGTATTTTTTTTAGGTTTCATAGGTTACAAAATATTAATTCTAAGAGTTTTAATAACAGAATCCACACCAACTGTGAGTTATTTTTTGATACATAAAATGGATGAGTTTGAATCAGCTATTTCTTTAAATGCATTTTTATTGATTTTATATATATATATCCTCTCCAAATTTTGGACAAGGTGAACTGCCAATAAATGTTAGGTTTAGAAATATCACTTGAGATTCATTTACACGTTGGCATTTATATTTAAAATTTCTTGTTATGTATGTTGAAGGATAGGACAGAATATCAACATCACCACGTGAAACTTTAACTTAGTATGTGGTAAAGTTCATAATTAAATGAAAGCAACATGAAATAATTTATTGCCTAGAAGAAAGGAAGCTCACGTATAAGTGCTCTATGGTAATATGTAGTATGTAGAACACCACCCATGGATGTGTTGTTTTAAAGAGGTGACAAGGAAGAGTCACATCATGACTGGAATGTGGAAAAGTAGGACCTTGACAGTGGAAAAGGTTTAGAAAATTAGCTTTTTTTCCTACTTGGAAAGAAAACTGAATAAACTTAATAAGTGTTTTCAAGCACATTGATAGCTATTGAGTTGACCATGATGATCAACTTTGGTTCTGTCTTCACTGATGATGAAAAACAGGAAAAGGATTTGAAATGCATTCTGGAAGGATTTAATTTACTTACAGTGAACAGAAATCATAGGTGATCTGCGACGTTTTTAAAAGAAGTTTTATCATTAATAGATTTTTTACAATGGCATGTGGTCTCTGTTTAAGTTTTCCCTTGAGTAATTCTTGAGTACCCTATATTTCTTCTTACAAGACTGGATGGAGGAAACTAATTTTGTTGTTTTGCCCAAAAAAACCCCACAAAATTCATTTTAAGTTTATCGTTCGACTTTTCAATTTGAAATAAAAGAAAGTTATTTTCAATTTTCATTATGAAATATTTTAAATAACAACATGGACAGAATACCGTGAAGACCTCCAAGGACACTTAAGCCAGCTTTATTAATGATGGGTAAGAGGAGTCTTGTTTTGTCTCTATCCTTCTGCCCCTCACAATTATTTTGTAGCAAATACCTGACATCCTGTTATTTCAGCTGTAAATATTTCAGTTTATATTTTGAAAGAACAATTCTCTTGGTTTAAATATAACCACAATATCATTATCGTATATAGACAAGTTAACAGTAATTCATTACTAGCATCATCTATTTTTTTTTCACAGTTTGTTTGAATCAGGATAAAAGTGAGGTCCATATATCCAGTTGGTTAGCATATCTCTTTAGGCTTTTATAAGGTAATGTAGAGTTTCCCACAGTCTGGACTTTGATTAGCATATTACTCTGTGCCATATATTCGTTACAAAAGGGTAATTAGATCTAGATGCTTGCTGAGATTCATGTTCACTTCTTGGCATGAATACTTCATAGGTGGTGTTGAGTATCCCCATTTGAAGGCACGTAACGTCTACGCATCTCTCTTTTTGTTTTGTGAGCAGCAGTTAACGATTCTTGCCTTGATTCATTAATTCACAAGGTGTTACAAGATTGGTTGTAATTCTGAATCTATATTCGTTCATCATTGATTAGCTGGAGTTTTTCCAAAAAAAACAAAAAAACAAAAAACCGCCCCTTAATTAACGATTACCCTGAGTAGAGTTCATATAGGAAAGGCGGGAAAATGCTTGTTTCTTTACCTTTATTTACCAGTTTTCAAAATAATAACTTGGCTCCTTAGCATTCATCAAAGGCAATCAAATATTTTTCTTAAATGTCATTACTAATCTATGGATTAGGAAATGTATGTGTTTAAGTCTTCTGCAGTTATTATTCTTGTTGCTATTCCAGCTGCCTCATCTCTGTTTAAAGTGATTCTCATCAAATTTTTCCTGGGTCTTTTGACACGAGGCTGATAGTTTTGGAGAGCTTCTTGCTTTGGGGGGTCACAAGGTGTTCTAGGCTCATCTTATATACCCTTGGCAATATGGAACCAATGAAAATTTTAATGATATTTTCCAGGTTCAGGTAATTTTCAACAACATTTAGAATACGCATATTTTTTGCTGTGGTAAATAGATTTCAATAAAGTTTAGTACATGAATAAAGCTTCTAGAGTCATGTGTTCACATTAGGGAAACCCCAGATTTTATGGGTAAAAAGGGTCCTATATTCTTGTCTTTCTGGAATAAAAAAGGTGATGTGATGAGTCCTGAATTCTTTTTGGAGCCTTGATTTTTGTTGTTCATTAAGCTACTCATAGAAATGATGAATTTGGGTTGGCTGTGAAGAGTTGAAGTGACATGGAAGACAAGTCTATATACTAGTTTTGCAAGTGCTAAACTGCAGCATGAACTTTAGGAAAGATGTTCCCAAGTTGTTTTCCCTCCCAATCCTACATATGAGGCAATGTGTGACCAATTAAAAATAAAAATACAATTTTCGATATGACCTAAGTCGTATGATGCTATAAACAAAGTTACTAATGACGAGTAAAGTGGTCTCACATTTGGAAAGTTAAGTAAATGTAACCAAGCTGTGCTAGTAAACTAACCGCTACCATGTGGTTAATAGGTGAACATTTAATTTCTACAGGATTAGTCCCAGTAACAAAAATGATATAACAGAGGCTGAGGGAAAAAAAAAAATAACAACAACTGTCGACCAGAAAACGATAGGAGGAAATCGAGCAGCTTCAGAGATGATTGGTTTTTAGACTCACATAGACGCACATAGATTCATCTCACTGAAAATAGACTCAACGTCTTCAGGATAATAATGTGAAATGATAGCGTGTCATATATAAAGAAATATTTTTTTTCTATTCTATACAGGAAAGAATGGATGTCCTTTGATTTCATTAAAACCAGGGGTAGGGAATTTCCTGGCGGTGCAGTGGTCAGGACTAGGCATTTTCACTGCAGAGGGCACGGGGTCCATTCCTGGTTGGGGAACTAACATCCCTCAAGCTGCACGGTGTGGCCAAAACAAACAAACAAACAAAAACCCCCAAAACCCCAGAGGTATTAAAACATCACGCTTTGGTAACGTCCAAAAGAAAACAGCTGAGAAGCCCGAATGAAGGGGGTACCGTTTTCCCAGGTAGAGGCAAGAGTTCTTGATGCGAAGTGGCAACGAGTGGGTGTTGCTAAGGGTCACAGCTGTAGCCTTTTAGAGGCGCCAGCAGCCCCTCGTTGCAGAAAAGTGGCGGCCTTCCAGATGCAGCGTCCGTCTCGCGGCGCGCTTCCCCGCGAGCCGAGCCCTTTGCCATCAGGCCCCTGTCTCTCTGCTTTGAGCCCTTTGCCATCAGGCCCCGTGTCTCTCTGCTTTGAGCCCTTTGCCATCAGGCCCCGTGTCTCTCTGCTTTGAGCCCTTTGCCATCAGGCCCCGTGTCTCTCTGCTTTGAGCCCTTTGCCATCAGGCCCCGTGTCTCTCTGCTTTGAGCCCTTTGCCATCAGGCCCCGTGTCTCTCTGCTTTCCTAGGCTTGTCCACCCTGCAGGCGGTGCTGGATTCCGCTGCCGAAAAGAAGTGGCAGGTGACGGCCATCAACGTGGGCAACATCAACAACGACAAGAAGGACGAGACCTACCGCTCGCTCTTCCAGGACCTGGAGCTCAAAAAGGAGCGGCGTGTCATCCTGGACTGCGAGAGGGACAAAGTCAACGACATCGTGGACCAGGTTGGCTCCTGCCTGTTTCCTAGGGCGCCCGGCCGAGCGCGTGCGTGCGGCCCCGGCGTGTGCAGCGAGCGTTTCGGGGCGGCGCTTGAGCAGCAGGTGTCCCCGGGGCCCGTGGGGGACCCGGCAGGGATCAGCCGTGACCTCCTCCGGGGCTTCACTTAGCAACAGCAGGGCGTCCCCAGTGGTGCTGGCACGCCACACTAACCATTACCTGTACGCGATATACAGGTCCTGATCGTGTGGTCTATCGTGTTGCCCTAAATGTTGATATTTCGAAGTGGAAATTTAAAATTCAGTTCTTTTGAACTGTTACGAGAGAAAGAAATAGGCAGGCATTCAGTGAAAATAAGTCTGGGTCCTAAGGGAAAAGTGAGTAATTCATGGATTCTTTGGCAAGACGTGGAGTACTTCAAACATTAGGATACAGGGTGGTGTGCTAAACCTGGAGTGTTGTCTGAGTGGGTTTCGGTCTTCAGAAAAAGCATGTATTTATTCTTCCAAGAAGTAATTTTTTTCCTCCTAAGTAGGTAGGTTTTGTGTCACTGTGAAACTATTAATCTATGAAAATAAAATATGTAGGAGTGATATATGCAGTCCTTGCTGCTTGAAAAGTAAACTAGATGTATTAATTTGCATTATTTTCAAGAATAATATGATACCAGAGATATCTGTGCTCACCACATCACCTTGCTTCCTTCTAAGATCTTTCAGGATGGGACGGTGATTTCCACACGATAGAAATAAAATCCGCTACGTTATGCAGACAGGGTAGGTGACCAGAGCTGGTGGTAAAAAGCATCAAGGTTTACTGCCTAAGGTCTCCTCCACTGGTATCTGCTTCTTTTCCAGCTGAAAATGTACGTTTATAATATTTTCCTTGGAATAATTATATATATATATGTTATATATTTATGTATGTCACTTACTTACATAAATGTATGTATATAAAATTATTCCTTGGAATAATATAGGATTGGAAGAATAATACACAATTAGGTATGCATATCTTGGCCCTTCTTAGGCTTTGAGGAGAAAATTAGATTCACTAATCTGTAAAACAGAGCATTTTGCAAACATAAACCTTGATGAACCCTTAATTGTTATACATTAATACAGGGCCTAAGATATATAAAATGGATCTCTCATGAAATATTGAATAACTGAATAAAACTAGCTTGTTATGACAACAAACTAAATGTTTTATGTCAGAGAGGTCAATATTTCAGTAGAACAGTCTTGATTCTTGTCTCGGGAGATGAAGCTGGGATTGTTTTTAACCTGAAGGCCTCTCGTTCAAATGTGAACCTAACAATTCATTTGAATTTCAGAGGAGATTCTCATTAAAACTGAATTTTGATAATAGTTGCTAGTCTTTGTTTTAAAAATTTGGGTATTCATGACTCATCATAATACAAGTTGCTGAAAGCCTGTATGAAAATAATTCTTTCCAAAACTAGAAGAGAGAAACTACGAGAGAAACTGGGAATATATGGAATGGATTTTTTTTTAATCTTTTTTTAAAACTTTTTATTTTATATTGGAGTATAGTTGATTAAAAATGTTGTGATAGTTTCAGGTGTACAGCAAAGTGATTCAGTTATACATATACATGTATCTATTCTTTTTCAAATAATTTTCCCATTTAGGTTGTTACATAACACTGAGCAGAGTTCCCTGTACTATACAGTAGGTCTTTGTTGGTTATCCATTTTATTTTTTAATTTTTTTAATAGATCTTTAATGGAGTATAATTGCTTCACAATACTGTGTTAGTTTCTGTTGCACAACAAAGCGAATCAGCCATATGCATACACATGTCTCCATATCCCCTCCCTCTTGCGTCTCCCTCCCACCCTCCCTATCCCTCCCCTCTAGGTGGTCACAAAGCACTGAGCTGATCTCCCTGTGCTATGCGGCTGCTTCCCACTAGCTATCTATTTTACATTCGGTCGTATATATGTCGATGCTACTCTCATTTTGCCCCAGCTTTGCCCTCCCACCCCATGTCATCAAGTCCATTCTCTGTGTCTACCTCTTTATTTCTGCCATGCAACTAGGTTCATCAGTACCTTTTTGTTTTTTTTTTTAGATTCCATATATATGTGTTAGCATATGGTATTTGTTTTTCTCTTTCTGACTTACTTCACTCTGTATGACAGACTCTAGGTCCATCCACCTCAGTACAAATAATTCAGTTTCTTTTGGTTTCATGGCTGAGTAATATTGCATTGTATATATGTGCCACATCTTCTTTATCCATTCATCCATCGATGGACACTTAGGCTGCTTCCATGTCCTGGCTATTGTAAATAGAGCTGCAATGAACATTGTGGTACATGTATCTTTTTGAATTATGGTTTTCTCAGGGTATATGCCCAGTAATGGGATTTCTGGGTCATATGGTAGTTCTATTTTTAGTTTTTTAAGGAATTTTCATACTGTTCTTAATAGTGGCTGTATCAATTTACATTCCCACCAACAGTGCAGGAGGGTTCCCTTTTCTCCACACCCTCTCCAGCATTTATTGTTTGTAGATTTTTTGATAATGGCCATTCTCACTGGCATGAGGTGATACCTCATTGTAGTTTTGATTTGCATTTCTCTAATAATTAGTGATGTTGAGCATCTTTTCATGTGCCTCGTGGCCATCTGTATGTCTTCCTTGGTGAAATGTCTATTTAGGTCTTCCACCCATTTTTTAACTGGATTATTTGTTTTTTTGATATTGAGCTCCACGAGCTGTCTGTATATTTTGGAGATTAGCCCTTTGTCTGTTGTTTCATTTGCAAATATTTTCTCCCATTCTGAGGGTTGTCTTTTTGTCTTGTTTATGGTTTCCTTTGCTCTGCAAAAGCTTTTAAGTTTAATTAAGTCCCATTTGTTTATTTTTGTTTTTATTTCCTTTACTCTAGAAGGTGGGTCAAAAAAGATCTTGCTGTGGTTTATGTCAAAGAGTGTTCTTCCTAAGTATTCCTCTAAGAGTTTTATAGTGTCTGGTCTTACATTTAATTCTTTAATACATTTGGAGTTTATTTTTGTGCATGGTGTTAATCCACTTATGGTATGGATATCATACCATATTTCTGTTTCTCTATCTGACTTACTTCACTCAGTATGACAATCTCTAGGTCTGTCCATGTTGCTACAAATGGCATTATTTCATTCTTTTTTAATGGCTGAGTAATATTCCATTGTATATATGTGCCACATCTTCTTTACCCATTCCTCTAGTCAATGGACAGTTAGGTTGTTTCCATGTCTTGGCTATTGTAAACAGTGCTGCAATGAACATTGGGGTGCATGTATCCTTTTGGATCATGATTTTCTCCTGATATATAACCAGGAGTGGGATTGCAGTATCATATGATAGTTCTATTTTTAGTTTTTTAAGGAACCTCCCTACTGTTCTCCATAGTGGCTGCACCAACTTATATTCCCACCAACAGTGTAGGAGGCTTCCCTTTTCTCCACACCCTCTCCAGCATGTATTGTTTGTGGATTTTTTGATGATGGCCATTCTGATCGGTGTGAGGTGATATCTCATTGTAGTTTTGATTTGCATTTCTCTGATAATTAGCAATGGTGAACATCTTTTCATGTGCCTCATGGCCATCTGTATGTCTTCTTTGGAGAAATGTCTATTTAGGTCTTCTGCCCATTTTTTGATTGGGTTGTTTGTTTTGATAATATTAAGCTGCATGAGTGGTATAGAATTCTTTAAAAATTTATTTTATTGAAGCATAGTTGATTTACAATGTTGTGTTAATTTCTACTGTACTGCAAAGTGACTCAGATATATATATATACACACACACACACATATATACATTCTTTTTCATATTCTTTTCCATTATGGTTTATCACAGGATATTGAATATAGTTCCCTATGGTATACAGTAGGACCTTGTTGTTTATCCATTCTTTATATAATAGTTTGCATCTGCTAATCCCAAACTCCCAATCCTTCCCTCCCCTACCCCTTCTTCCCCTTGGTAACCACAAGTCTGTTCTCTATGTCTGTGAGTCTGTTTCTGTTTCATAGATACGTTCATTTGTTCATATTTTAGATTCCACATATAAGTGATATTATACGATATTTGTCTTTCTCTGTCTGACTTGCTTCACTTTGTATGATAATCTCTAGGTCCATCCATGTTGCTGCAAATGGCATTATTTCATGGAATGAAATTTTTTGTAGCAAATATATGATCGTGATTAAATAAATGTCCATATGGACATCCATTCAAAATGTACACAGTATTTTGAACATATATTTTATTTGAATGTATTATGTGAGTGTGTGGATTTATTGAGGACATTGTATGTGTCTGGAATGAGGGATGCAAAGAAAGGTAAGGGTCTTGACTTTACCTTCTGAATTCATTGTTTAAAGGGGAAGGAAAATGTACACACATAATAAACACTGCAGTATTACAAGTTGTAATGCAGTATGGTCTAAGAGCATGCAGGAGGAAGTACCTGTCTTAACAGGTGTGGGAAGATGTATGAATGGGTCACACATGGGTACCACTTGGCTGGCTGGCTTGGATTCCTCCAATTGTTTGTTCAGTGAATTAGCCTGAGTGTCTAATGTTTACCAGACAAGCACTGCAGGAGATCCAAGACATAGTGTTAAACAGAACAGGCATGCCCATCAAGGTGAATAGCCATGATGTTTCATAGTTACATTAATATGCAATTATAGTAATGGTACATACTATGAATGAACAGAACAGGATGTTATGAGAAAAAAATTGCAGAAGAAAATAATTTCGATTGGGAGATCATGGGAGGCCTTCAAGGAATAGAATTTACCAGGCAGAAAGTGGGGTTGAGGTACATTTCAAGAAAAGGAAACACTATTGACTTACTCACTCTGTCAAGAGAACGGAGATGAGATGAAACTTTATATTCATAATTGCTTAGTTAGAAATATAATTAAATGCTGTTAGTCTATGAGTATTTTATCATTCAATAAAACTTTAGAGACACTTATTTCTAGCTGTGATTAGGTGGGGAAAGGACTCAGACATCAAAAACATTTAGAAATTAACATAAATTTACTACTGTTAATGCAATATTAATGGCTCCATAAAGCAAAGATATGATGGTATGGCTGATACTAATTCTTAGAGAGAAGTAAGGCTAGACCATTTTTCATATTTCTCCTTTTTCTCAATGAACACTAAACTCAACTACTTCTACTTCTGGTAGCACCATTAATATTATGTTTTTTCTTAATTCCCAGAAGGAAAACATGCACTATTATGAAAGTAGAATGACCAGTAAGCACAATCAACAGACGCCAGTAGGAAATATGAGGGGCATGACCGTCTCAGTTCAGCTGATGCTAATTAATATATTTTTCATTCAGGAGGACATCTTTTCTTCAAAATTCTCCCTTCAACACAGAGTATTCATTTGCTTGGAAAAGGCAATTTAGTTGTGTTACAAAAAAATAAGTTAAAAACTAAGATAAGCCTAACTCCCTTCCAAATTTGTGACCATGTACTATCAAAGTAACATATGGTGGAATCCTTCTAGGATCTGGCCCTCCTCTTGCTCTTTGACTAAGTATGTTGCTTTGGAGCATCTGACTTTGCCAGGGATGAGGGAGGGAAGTCTTCTAGGAGGTAACACTGGGCTGAGATTCACTGTGCCTTAAGAGACAAAGGGTATGGTGTGGCGGGAACTTTCCAAGCAGAGGAAACAGGATCTATGAAAGCCCTGAGGTGATGGAAAGAAGCTCTTTTTGCACAAAGAAACAAAAAGAGGGCCATGTGGCTCTAGTATAGAGAGTGAGAAGGTGGACCTGAACTTCACAGTATGTGAAGGATTTCGTACATTATGCTAATAAAGGCAATGGGAAGCCACCAAAACAGTTCAGTAAGGGAGGGGATCTAATCTTTTTAATTTTTAATAACATTTAATGCTTTCCATTAGTGTGACTATTTTCTTAAAAATAGAAATTACATTTGAGTATCTCAGTACCAGGACTACAGCGAGGCCATTTTACCGACTTCTCTTCATAAGTGGTAGAGATCAGCGAAGAGTCCAGATGATGCAATAATGTCCAAAACTGTTGTGAGCATTACCAAATGACTACTTGTTCCATGATTTTTGACTTAGATTTGTGGAGAAAAATTAGCTTCTCTGATATTTTGCTGCCTTAAACCAGAAATAACAATGTTCATTTGAACTAGACTATAAGAATTTCAAGATTCTTAAGATTGGAATTTTATTTTATAGATCTATATAACAATTCTGTTATATGCTTATTAATAGTCTTTTAAAACCCATGTACTGCTATAAACTCTGTGTTTATCTTTGAATGTAGATTGTGAATATAAAATCTCAGATGTTGGGTTCAGCTGTCTATGTTTCACTGAAAAGAAAAAAATAGCTTTTGTAGGAATAAAATTATGACTCATTATGGATTCAACACGTTTTTGGTTTCACATTTCTTAAAATATTGAAAGCTTATTTTCACTATTAACGAAACCAAGGTAATCACTTTTGTTTAGTTATTGACTTCTTGAAAGATAATATTTCAAAAGCACTAAAATGTATGGTTACTTTTTTCTGAGAGAAATATTATCTGAATTTGACAATTATATTTTATCAAATATGACTCATTGTAGACTATCAAGAAACACAGTAGATAAAATTTATTTTCTGAATCAGGTCATAACATAGGTAATTTTACATTTACATTACTTACATTTGTTTCTTTATCTTTGTTAGGTTATTACCATTGGAAAACATGTTAAAGGGTACCATTACATCATTGCAAATCTGGTAGGTGAATTAATGATATTTATTATTTTAATAGAGATGCCTGTTAATTCAAAAAAAATTTATGGCCAGCATATATCAGTGGTATTTTTAAAAACATATTTTGTTTATATCGATCAATTAGAAGTGACAATATTTTTCTGAATTTGTTACGTTTTAGATTTACTTTCCATTTCATATTTGCTAATCAATTTCCTATTGTTATAAATGATGTGAGAAATTATAGAACAGTATTTGACAAGCTTATACTTTGTGTTAAAGGTGTATTTTAACTAAGGGAAAATTTTCAAAAAGATATAAAATTTAAGTGTCCAAATTTCCCCTTGTTTCTCACTGTCACTGTAATTTATAAACTTTACCCTTTACCCATTTCTTTAAAGTTCTTAGTATCTATAATATTTGAAATGCACATTTGTGAGACTATGTCTTGGTGCAAAATAAAGCCTGGAAATACCCAGAATATTTATATATTGTGTATTATTTATGTCTGATTTCCTACTTACTATATAAGCAACACAATGAACATTGAATAACTGTAGCTGATCACTTTTTCATTGAGAGTCCCCTCAAATTAAGATTATACTGAAACATTCCCATGAGTAATTGTATCTCCCTTGTTAAGTATGATCAAAGTCAATTTAGAACTACCACTAGAAATTTCTTTTTTCAAAATAGTTTTTAGATCGGCATTAACGTGAGCTTGAGGCTCCCCTGCTGCAAAGGTTTACATTCTTTAAACAAGTATGATTCTGTGCAATTGAGGGCTCCGTCTCCCCAGCCTCAGAAAAAAAGGTGATTAAAAGAGCGACAAAAGCAGAGAATGAGAGTGTATTCTCAATAGCATTATAGGACTGTGAACAATGTCCTATTTATACAGATGAGGATTTATGATGTTGCTTCTGGAATATTAGATTGTTATATCACAAGACATTATTTCCAGTAGTCATGGAGAGATTTAAAAAACCCACAGCCGTACAAGTGATAAATATTGTTTTCACTAGAAAGTGGCACCAGTGATAAAGAATATTCAGTCTCAAACCTACATGATATTGGGAGAAGTTGGTTGCTCAAGATAAAATTTCTGTTTGGCAATGAAATGGCTCATCACTAGAATAATTTTTTAGAACTTTCCCTTATAATATGGCTTATAGATCCTAAATGAGTCCAGACCAGAGAAGCGAGAGTTAAAATAAGTGAAGCTCTGTAATCAGGCTTTCCAGAACCACATTCTGTGCAGGGAACAGCCTGGACAGTCAGTCCCTGTGTAAAGTGTGCCATTGATGAACAGCACAGAGCCACACCGAAAGCTGTGATCTTTAAAAATGTCCAGATGGAGAAGATTATACTGGGACATTGAGAAATAATGGCAGAAGGAGGTTCATCAATTTGAGAGTTGATATTAGATGCTGTGAAAAAAGAAACATGTGTTTGATTGACCAACGTAAAAAGGTTCAAAAATAAAAGCAAGTCCTTGCTGCTGTCATGCTGCTATAGGGAGAAATCTACCTAACATTTTATCTGAATTCAAGTTGTGTTTTTCCTTCTCTGAATACTTGGTATCCTCGCCATATGGAATTTCTAGTGAATCAATAAATTCAAAGAATCTGTAGAGTGCAGCAGTTTCTGAGAATCTCTAGGGCACTTGAAAATTTCAGTGACATTTAAAATTGGAGAATGCCATCCAAAGTTGAAGGGCTTTCATCTTCCAAAGTCTTGATTGGGAATATCCCTTTTCCCATGTCCAGTGGCTAATGGGTGTTAAAGGAAGTGGTTGTAAAAGATAGAAAAATCCTCAGATATTGTTAGTGACTTATTTCTTCAGAAATTGCTGAATGCTTGATTAGGCTCCCCAAACACAGGCTATAGTTCAGTTCCTGATACGTCATTAAAGAGGATAAAGAATGAGGAAGCGGTCATAAGGGAACCAATTCTCATTTCTTCAGCCCTTCAGAATCAGACAAAAAGCCCTGCAATCCGCCCACCTGACTCTGCCTTACAGTGACGCTCACTCATCAACCAGCCCCGCCATGTGCATAGAAATTCCAAGAAATGTTTTAGCATCTTCCTCTTAGACAGCCAAGCATTACCAGACATTTGAGAAAAAAGTCTTTGCCATGAGGGATGCAATACAAATAAACAAGTACACAGAAACAAGGCAGGCAGGAATCAGGAGAAAAATGCTTCAAACTGTAAGAATATCTTCAGAGAAATAAGATAAAATATGTTATCCATAAAGAGGAGAAAAGGCTGCTATAAAAAAAAAAATCAAGGAACAAGAAAGAGCTCTGGGAAGTTAACTTATTTTTCCTAGAATAACTAGTAAAATTACATGAGTTTGAAGGTAAAGTTGAGAAAATCTTCCAGATTCTGTAGCAAAATGACAATACAATAAAAAACGGTGTATGTGGAGAAAACTGAGGGACTCAGACGTTTAATCTAGGGGTTGCAATGTCTTATTATTAAACCTTCTAAACAGATATAGTGAAAACAGGGGAAGGAAATTATCAGAGAAACATTCAGAAAACTTTACGGTACTAAATGACATAAATCTGCCTATTGAGTACACACAATAAGGAAAGACAAAAGGCTTCTTTCGTAAAATATCACCATGAACTTTCAGAGATAAAAAGAAGATCTTAAAGTTTATGACAGGTGGGAAGCCGGAAGGAGTATGAAGCAGGTCACAGACAAAAAATAATTAGAAATAATGCTATTGTATTTTTCAGTAGAAACAGTAAGTCAGTAGAACAATGCCTTCAGATGATCAGGGTTTCAACTTAAAATTCTATACCCAGCCAAAATACCAGTCAAGTGTCAGAGAAAACAAAGGTATTTACAGACATTCAGTGTCTCAGAAAAGGTACCTCCACGTGTCTCAGGAGACTCCTGAGGGCTCTAGCTGAAGAAAGGAGTAAAACAGGAGAGAAAAGTGATGGAGGAAACAGAGAAGCTACTCAGAAAAGAGGGGAAGGGGCATTTCAGGAGAACAATTGCAGAGCGGATGAAAGAGGAACCATTCAGATTGCAGCGTTAAGGTGGAAGGCTCCAGGATGCAGGGGAAAAGACAGATGACTTGATATGTTTCAATATTTTATTTGAAAAAAGCTTTACCCATATAAACATGAAAATTTTTACATGGAGCAACTGGAAAAAAAATAAGAATAGGTATAGAGAAAGCTCTAGTAGTGAAAACAATGAAGCAATCATTAACATTAGAATAAAATACCATTCAAGAAGGAAAATGCAATCCAAGAACATTATTTGGCTTTGCTCTGAAAAACAGAATTCTAACTGTGAAAACAGTGAACATTGAAATGGCTGACGAGATAGATGGTTTGCTTATGAGACTTACATACTCATCTGGCACAAGTATAAACTGAAGAAGAAAATCTAACATGGGTAAGTTAGGAAAGAAGAGCAAAAATGTGTCATGCAGAATTACAGAGGTAAATACACGAAAAACAAAAATTACCGAAATTGATTGTTTTGAAGCAGCTTAACTGAGGCATGCGTGGGTCAGAACAGAAAATCTATGATTTTTGTTATATACATTTTCCTCTATTTGCATTATTTGATAAAAAGAAAAAGCAAAAATATGAGCCAATAACAGAAATTATCCTTCTCCACACAAATAATACTAAACTATATTTTTAATATCAACAACAAAGAAAAGGCTCTCATATTTTAGTCAAAATATTTCCAATTCTTCTGTGTGATAATAAGGAATAAGTGTACGAGATGAAAATATTTATAATTGTGACTTTTTAAAATTGTGATTTCATCTTTCAGAGAACGTACTCCCAAACTGAGATATAATTTATGGCAGCACAAAATTTGAAATCAGTGGAAACACTATATGATAGTTTTAGTAATGACTGAATTCATTCTAACAGTGCCGTAGAAGTGGATTTTTTAAATTTAATACATTTTGTAAAAACTAAGTTTCATGCTTAAAGTGAAAATGCTTAATTGTTCTCAAATAATGAAAAAGCATGTGGTACCTTCCCTTCTCATTTAAAAGGTTTTTATATCACCTGAGAGAATGAAAAATTTAAATAGAAATAACCATCACACAATGTTGTAGCTCTTGGAGAAGTAGCTTAATGTTTAAGTATCTGGTGGTGCTTTGTTGTAGATACAGTAAATAAAACCCAGTTCTTATCCTTGGAAGATTTCTCAGTAATACAGAGAACTTTTATGTAAGTATGACCAATAAACAATCATTGATTAAGGACCCACTATGACCAGGATGAGGCTAGGTGCTGGGGAAGAATATTGGCTGTTAAAGTACAAGAAACATTTACTATAGGCTTTTTATCTCCCTCATGAGTTCTTTGAAATTTGTAAAACCACAATGTATAGAGCTATTTGGTTAACGTTAAGTTCTATTTGGTTCTTAATAGAAAGCATGACATAAATATGTTCTCTGTCCAGGGATTTACCGATGGAGACCTATTAAAAATTCAGTTTGGAGGTGCAAACGTCTCTGGATTTCAGATAGTGGACTATGATGACTCCATGGTATCTAAGTTTATAGAAAGATGGTCAACACTGGAAGAAAAAGAATACCCCGGAGCACACACGACGACAATTAAGGTACATGTCTATCGGGATCTACTTCTACCTCCATCACCATGTCTATCCCCACCTCCCCCTCCCCTCCATCCCCACCTCCATCTCCATTTCCATTTCCATCTCCACCATCTTCACCTCCCCCTCCCCCTCCCCTCCCCCTCCATTTTGACCTCTATCACCAACTCCACCTCCATCTCCCCCTTCCCTCACCCTCCACCTCCACCTCCATCTCCACCTCCATCTCCATTTCCACCTCCACCTCCGCCATCTTCACCTCCACCTTCACCTCCATCACCAACTCCACCTCCATCACCAACTCCCCCTCCCCCTCCATCTTCACCTCAATCTCCACCTCCACCTCCCCCTTCCCTCCCCCTCCCCCTCCACCTCCATCTCCACCTCCGCCTCCCCTCCCCCTCCCCTCCCCCTCCCCTCCCCCTCCCCCTTCACCTCCATCTCCACCTCCACCTCCACCCTCATCTCTATCTCTGTCTAACTGCTGGTGAGTAGCCTGTTCTCTGGGACGCCTTAGGAAGAAGATAAAAGTCTCAATTTGTTTTCGTAATTAACAAAATAAATATAATGATTTATGTAATCAAAGAAACTTTGAATGCTAAATGTCATGCACTGCTCTGTAATAAGCGCTACCCAGACTCATCTTCTATTCTCTGTGGGTCTGGACACCTTGAGGTCTTCACTGGTTTATTCAGTGTACTTTATTGTGTATATACATACATGCATATATTTACCTCCAAGTATGACATATTTCTGCTGTTGATAGGAAGGGTTTTCTTTTTCTTCTGTTCGTCACCTGATTGAGAGCAGAGATAAGAGTAAAACCTGAGGGAGGAAGAGTGAGTGAGATGAGATCGTGTTCACTTTTTGCGACCAGGTTTATGAAAAATAAAAGCTGCAGAATATTGTCAAATGTATAGTGATCTGTTTATCTGTGTATTATAATGCAGGTTGTGCAAGAACCAGTCAGGGACAGTGTCATTTCAGTTGCTCTCATAGTTATGTTCATACATCCTGGAGAAGTTTTGTTGATGTTGTTGTTTTCTGCACAAATTGAAAAAACAGATATGTTTGGCTTTAAATTTGCGTCTGGCTGTGAGACTGGTGCTAGATAAGAATTAGAAGCTTTAAAGTTTTCTACTTTGGGATGTGTAAACGGATCCTATTAATTCAATGTCAAATTTAGGAAAGCATCCCATAGGATGTTAAAGCATAGCCCAGAGCTAATTTTTTCTCTAAAGTAGGTGACTTCTTGTTTGGTGACCTTGACTGAGATTCAGCACGTATACATTTATAAAGGGCTTGAGGGCGTGTGGGCGTGCCACCATTTAACAGGGCTGCTTAGAAGGGAGGGGACCCCCATCAGTGTCTGTCTCCGCCTGTGTTCAGCAGGGGTCTGACTGAGGACCACATCCCCTGGGATTGCAGGCCTCCCGGCATCCAGATGTGGTGCCGGTTAAGTTCTCTGATGGAGCGTGCATGTGGCATTCACCCTCAGACGGGACTGATGTTCCTCTGCTCATCATCGTGTAGCCTTCCACTGCTGCTGGCTGTGAGAAGGAGGAAAGCAAAAGGAGATGATTTTTTTCTCATGGAAGTCATATCGTTCTTAAAGTTCACGTGCTATGCATCAAAGCGCAAGCGGATTTAGGGGATTAGAGATCTTTGGCGATGCATTCTGCTAACATTTTTGCTAAGACCTAGCACCAGAGTTCACTCTGTTGGTGACCTTTCTTTGCTCCCTTCTGGCTGTAACATTTCCCTCCAGAGCGGCTCCGTTTTGGCTTCTTCTGACAAGTTTCAGAAAAATCGTGATGGCCCTTCCTTATGGGGCGCCGCAAAGAGCATAGGCTTAAAAGTTTAAAAACACAGCCTCTCTAGTAGGTCTGTGTCTTTATTCCCGTCTTGCCCTTAGGTTCTTCAGAACTTTTTTTTTTTTTAATTCCATATATGTGTGTTAGCATACGGTATGCCGCATAGCACAGGGAGATCAGCTCGGTGCTTTGTGACCACCTAGAGGGGTGGGATAGGGAGGAGGGGAGGGAGACACAAGAAGGAGGAGATATGGGGATATATGTATACGTATAGATGATTCACTTTGTTATAAAGCAGAAACTAACACAACACTGTAAAGCAATTATACTCCAATAAAGATGTTAAAAAAAAAAACAACAAAACACAGCCTCTTCCATGGGCTGTGTATCCCTTGAGGTAGTACAAGGACCCTGCCCCAAGACTACACTGTTGTTCCCTGATTGCCCCTCCCTTGTCTCTGCATCCCCTCCCTTCCCTGATTAGCAGCTGTTTGAACCTGCTGGTTGGAACTCAGGGAAGGTCCTGGAGGCCCTGCACACACCCTGGTCCTTATCGGCAACCCCGCCCTGGAACCATTGCTACAGAACTCCTCACCAAATCCTGCCGGGTTGGGACACACAGTTTTTCAGGGCACGAGCCTGCTGTGTCCCCCTTTGCCTGGCAAAGCAGTAAAGCTGTTCTTTTCTACTTCACGCTCCACCCCCCAAAAAGGAGGCTCTCAGTCGCTTTTTGACCCTCAGCTCAAACATTGAACAACATTTACAAAGACTTACTGAGCACAGCTTTGGGAACATAGGTGCCAATAGGAGATATATGGTCTTTGAAGCTTGATAAAAAGTACTGAAAATCTGTGTGGAGGACTTGCCTTTGGGTGGGAGTTCATCCTAACACGGAGGCATATTGCTCATGTACTAGACAGCCGGGAACTCAATATATTTTTAAAAAATGACTCTTGCCTTTGATAATCCAAAGTCTTATGGAAGATACAAACATGCTAGTAAGCAAATATAATACAGAGTGGTACATGTAAACTGTGGCAGCTCCTACGCATGATTAGGACAGTACAGTAGGAAGGCTTTCCAGAGGTAGGACGCCTGAGCAGGGCTTTGCCTGTGGTTGAGCAGGAGGGAAAGTGTGGGAGGGGGCTTGGGAAAGAGGCTCAAGGCCATGCAGCAGCATAACAGGTCCAGGAAATCGGGAGGACTGAGTTGTCAACAGGTGGAAAGAGTAATTCCAAGACAGGACTTTCATGATTGTTTCTCTCATGATTGTTTCATGCGCAGAAGAAAGGAAGAAAAACTGGATAGGGAACGATATACCATTTCCTAATACAAACAAGCATATATCATCTGTCCAAGCGAAAATATCTCGAATGCGGTCATCTCTTTTTACATTGTCTTTTGGGTCATTGACTGTATCAGGTATGTTGCTAGGTAATTTAAATCGTAAACTTATGCTATAGGCATGAAAGCCTGTAAAAATATAATTCATTACATCAAATCCTCTCCGTGGTTAGGCATTGGAAATTATATAACTTATATCAAGTTGTGGGACTCTTAAATTAAAAATTATTTAAGACTTCTAGTCTTCCTTGAAAGTTAATGCAGCTTCCACAGCTTCCTAATTAAAATCAATCTTACTCGGTAAATACAAGTAAAACCTTATGTGTTTCAATATTTAACATATTTTAATAACCACCGAATATAAATTGCAAATGTTAAATTTCTTCATTCTTATATCCTGTACCAAAAATAACTCTAGTGATTTAAAATCTGACTCTCTTTCACTAATGTGCTAACTTGGGGCAGTATTCACTTATTCATTCATCAATTCATTATACATTTTACTGAGTTTTTACTCTGCAAACGGTCACTGTTCTAGGTGTCAGAGAAAAGACAAAGTTCCAGTCTTTAAGGGGTTGATCGTCTTCAGGCTAGAAACTAGCAATCACCTTGTATTAACTTTGGTGGAAGTTGTCTTACTGATGCGTGAATATCAACGCATTCTCAACTTCTGATTTCCACCTCTGCTCCCTCTTCAACCCCTGAAAAACTATTCCTACAACAACCCTTCCCTCTCAGTTGATGGCAACCCCATCTTTTCAGCTGTTCCTTCAGCCAAGGATTTGCAAGTGTCCCGGAGCCCTCTCTTGCCCGGTGGCCCACATCCAGTCTGTCAGGAAACACTACGCCTCCTCTGCACCCACCCTAAATCCAGCCCCCATGGCCCTGCTGCCGGGTGACTGCAGTGATCTCCTAGACGGGGTTCCCTGCCTCCTTACTGACCCCTCTCTCTCCCATGCTTGTGGTCCTTTTAAAATGTAAATTACATTACGTCCCTGCTGCTCTCCGGCCCCCCAGCCCCGTGGCCATTCACACCACAGCAGCGCAAGCCAGACTCACCCCACTGGCCACGAAGCCCTACATGCTCCGCCTCCCTCTCTCGGGCTCCCCCCTCACTCCCTCTGCTTCAGCTACGGTGGCCTTTCTGCCGGTTCTTTTTTAAATTTTTATTGGGCTATAGCTGATGTACAATGTTGTGTTAGTGTCAGGTGCACAGCAAAATGACTCAGTTATACATATACAAGTATCCGCTCTTTTTTAGGTTCTTTTCCCATATAGGTCATTACAGAGTATTGAGTAGAGTTCCCTGTACTCTACAGCAGGTTCTTACTAGTGATCTGTTTTATATGTAGTAGTGTGTATATATCAATCCCAATCTCCCAGTTTATCCCCCCCGTCACTGCCTGGTAACCATAAGTGTGTTTTCTACATCTGTGGATATACTTCTGTTTTATAAATAAGTTCATTTGTACCCTTTTTATAGATTCCACATAGAGGTGATATGATACAGTATTTGTCCTTCTCTTTCTGACTTACTTCACTTAGTATGATGATCGCTAGGTCCATCCATGTTGCTGCAAAAGATATTATTTCATTCTTTTTTATGGCTGAGTAATATTCTATTGTATATATGTACCACATCTTCTTTATCCAGTCATCTGTTGGTGGGCACTTAGGTGGTTTCCATGTCTTCGCTGTTGGAAATAGAGCTGCTACGGACATTGGGGTGCATGTATCATTCTGCCGTTTTTTAAGCACGGGAGACACGTTCCCACTTCAGGGCCTTTGCATTGGCTCTGTCCTCTTCTGGACTCTTCTGCCCTTAGCACCTGCAAGGCTAAGCCTCCTGCCCTCTGTAGCTCTTTGTTCAGGTTCCATCTCCTTAACGACCCCAGAAGCAGGTTCTCTATTTAAACTTGCAATCTCCCACCCATTAGGGTGTGTTCCATCCCCCTTCCCTGCTCCAGCTTTTTCGTATTTTTCCCTTTAATAGCTCCTAGTGTATGTATTTATAATGAATTTATTCATTACCTTGTTAATTGTCTCCTCCATCTTGAAAGTAAGTGACATGGGGGCAGGGATTTTTTGTTGGTGTTTGTTTGTTCACTGATTTTGTTTGCTCCCAGGCTCCTAGAATAAGGCCTGGCACAGAGCAGCTATTCAGTAAAGGCTTTCTGAATGAACAGATAGAGGAAAGCAAAAGTTCTGTGGTAACACCCTTAAGAGGCTCCTAACCCCAGTTCTAGATGTAAGAAAAGGCTTCCTTCTTTGAGGAAATCATATGGAATTTAAAACCTGAAGGAGAGGTAGGTATTAGGAGAAAGAAGGGGCAATAACTTCCCATAGAGAAAATGCGAAATTAAAGTCTGGCGTGCAAGGAAAATATAAATATTTCTGTAAGGCTGGAGTCTGAACAGAGGTGTTTGGGGGGAATTCTGAGAATTAATACTTGTAAAGATGCAGGCTCCAGATCTTGAGTGCCTTGCTGACCTACTAAGGAATGTTTAGTCTCATTCTGAGAGCAGCAGGGACCCCCTAGAGGAGAGCCATCACCACGGTTTTGAAACAGGAAGATTATGGGCTGCCCTGGCGACAAGAGAACTTGGTGGCAGGAGAGCTTTTAGGGCAATGCAGGAACAATGCAGACAACGGCTGTCAGTTGTCTGAATGGTGGTTGTGGTCTGAGGAGGGGGGAGAATAAATGGATTTGTTGCCAGTTCTCTCCATTTCTTTAGAAATAATAATCGCAAAAATCACAACCGTGCATTTATAATGTATTAATATAAACTCACCTGAGAGGTATTTGTGGATGGAAAACAAGACTCAGAAAAGCAGTCTCCTTCCTTCCTTCTGTCTTCTTGGTCCCTCGTCTCATGCCAGGATTTGCACAGAAGGCACAGAACAGAGATTTGCTGAAATGAAGAGGAATAAAGGGAAAACTAGGGCAACACTTTGAAAATATCGTCACAGAGAAAGAAGAAAATAAGTAATTATCATTGCTATAGGATGGGGTTTAAATTCCTGCCCTTAGCATCTGTTGTGTTCTTTTACTCAGCCGTGGCAGAAAAGTCGTGTTATTTTATGGGATGAAATAGAAAATTCTGTAGTAATCAGACCTGAACCATCGCGGTGCCTGGGTTTAAATGGGACAATTAAAGGGAGCATTTTCCCTTCCTCAAAAAGATGTTGACAAAGAGGCAGATGATAGAGATGATTTGCCACTATCTCCAAACTAATTTACACACATTTCTATTTTGAGATGGATTTTCAGGGTTTTCGGGGTCTCAACAACCTGCGAGGTGTAACCATCCATTCTACCTTGTCAAGTGGACAGTTTGAACCTAGTTTGACTTGTTTCTGCCGGGCCTGCCAGCATCAAGGAATCCAACCCTAATACAGGACTGACATTGTGTGCCACTTAAATAATGGCTTTCCTGCAAGAATCACGTTTTACTCAGGAAAAGACTTAAAGCAGCAATTCGAACTTTCTTAATTGCTATCCTAAGAGACTTATTAGACCTGTCTGGAAATAGCATAATCTTTTTGAGTTCGGTAATTAGTGCTGTGCAGTAAATAGTGCCCTGGTGGCTTCATAGAATTAATTCTGCTTCTCGAATGTTTTAACTGACCAAACCCACTGCTGGCACACTGTAGTGTCCTACAACGAACATTAAAGTATTTCGACACGCAACAAAAAAGAGCCTTGACAAGTTTAGTCCGTTATGTTTTGTGGTTTAAAAAGTGTGTTGATGACTGAAATAAACCCATAAATTGAAAATTTGATATTGATAACTTTACATATTTCATAAAAATTACTTGAAAAATAATTTATTAAGCTATTGAAATACATCTTACACCATGAAAAATACAAATACATTACCACTGCTTGAATTATAATGCAGGATATCTGGGTTCATCTCAGGTCCACATTTTTTTGTCTGCAACGGGAATAAGTGTCCACGATCTCTGAGATTTCTCCCAAATCTCTAATACCACGATCATGTGATGTGTAAATTTAGGCATGCAAAAGCATATGCTAACATTTCTAATTTTTGCCAAATTTATGACCCTCAAGAGGCTCCTCTGTCTCTTAAAGATTGTAGTGACTTTCAGCAGGTCACCTCTGCTGAAATCAAATCTTAAATTACCCTGGAAAATATTGGTTTTGTTGTTCATAGACTACAAAAAATAAGGAACTTTCACCTGTTAGAAGGTGCCTAAGAAGTGGGGAGCATCAGGGGGGAGGAACTTATGCAACAAACAAAGTAAAATATCTGCCTCTAAGAAAAGCCTTTACCTACCGACGGGTGGATCAAAGCCAGACACTGTGTTGATTCGAGTATGTTTTTTCTATCTTGATGAATCTGATTCGTTTTAGCTGAAAATTTGAATCCCTAAGTGAATCTAGTGTTTCAGAATGTAAAAGTCTTGGTCCTTAAGCAAGATTTTCCGTCAGGGTCAGTAGTCAATCTGGCTAATTTAGGCAAAGATATGTTGTTTTTAATATAATCTTTTACATTCAAGAGTCTTTCTCCCTAGTGTATTAAAAATTATTTTTTATTATTCATAGAGAATGATAAAAAAGGATGTTAATGGTGGTTTCCTGCCAGTGTCTTTTCCCCCTTGGAAATGTGATACAGCTTGTGTGCTTACTGAAGATGTTGAGTTTTTATTAGCTTTCTAAATAAGACTTTATTTTTGTAGAGCAGGTTTAGGTTCACAGCAAAACTGGGCAGAAAGTGCAGACATTTCCCATATATCCTCTTCTCCTGCACATGCACAGCCTTCTCCAATATCAGCTCCACTCACAGAGTGATACGTGTGTTAGAATTGATGCGCCTTCATTGGCACGTCGTAACTATCCAAGGTCTACAGTTGACATTACTGTTCACTCTTCTTGTTGTACATTCTCCGGGTTTGAACAAACGGACAGTAGCATGCTTTCGTTATTATAGTTTCAGACAGAGCATCTCCGCTGCTCTAAAGGTGGCTCTACCTATTCGTCCTTCCCTCCCCCCCAGCCCCTGGCAACGACTGTCTCCGTAGTTCTTACTGTCTCCATAGTTTTGCCTTTTCCAGGAGGTCATATAGTTGGAATCATACAGTCTGTAGCCTTTTCTGATGGGCTTCTTTCACTGAGTCATATGCATTTAAAGTCCCTCCATGTCTTTGCATAGCTTGATAGCTCGCTCCTTTGTAGCGATGATCTTATTCCATTGTCTGCATGTACCCCAAATTACTTATCCACTCATTTATTGAAGAATATCTTGGTTGCTTCCAAGTTTTGGCAATTGCGAATGAAGCTGCTATGAACACCCGTGTGGTGGTTTTTGAGTGGACGTTTGCTTTCAGCTCCTTTGGGTAATAAACACCAAGGAGTGTGATTGCGGATCATATGGTAAGAGTCTGTTTAGTTTTGTGAGAAGCAACCTGTCTCCCAAAGTAGCCATATACACCATTTTGTGTTTCCACCGACAATGAGTGAGACCTCCTGTTGCTCCAGTGAGGTTTAGTCTTACTGAAGATTTTGCAGTTTTATGCAGTGAAGCTACAAAGGTCACACGTTCAAAAGGCTTAGAGGAAATTAACGATGACCTTATCACAGACAGGTCTTTTCCAGAGGGTAGACTTCAGTTGAATTTGAAATGAAGAGATGTGAATAATTTTAAGTTTATAATGTATTTCATAATAATGTTTTTCTTTTCTATGGCTTTAGTTGATTCTAGGCCATTGCCAAGAAGTTTAAAAAAAAAGACTTTCTAAAATTTTCTTATAAGCTTAGTTATTTTTCCTAGAGCTCATCATTTTTGACTATGTTGATAATTTTGTAATGGAGAAACTGAGAATTGTTATATTGTGTAAGATTCTCTAGGGAGATATCATTCTGTTGATAATAATTTTAACTAAATAATTGGTGCTATTTTTAAAATGATTATGTAAAATTTATCAGTCTAGAAAACTTACAGCCCAAAGTATGTTACACAAACGCTCTTTTTATGGAAGGTAATTGATGTTAAGGAAAATGTTTA
This sequence comes from Eschrichtius robustus, assembly GCF_028021215.1. Classification (NCBI taxonomy): domain Eukaryota; kingdom Metazoa; phylum Chordata; class Mammalia; order Artiodactyla; family Eschrichtiidae; genus Eschrichtius; species Eschrichtius robustus. Next base: position 1,753,596 of record NC_090827.1, read on the forward strand.
AATGGTAATTAGTTTGGGCAATGCTGACCAAACAAAGTTAAACTGGAATTGTTACTGCAGTATTTCTCAGGGCCTTTAGTATGCCAACATGAGAAGCATCTTCTGAACTTATTGGATCCGAGACTCTTGTAGATCAGGATGGCAGTTTTCAAAACATTGTAAAAACAAGCTAGTTTTGAACAAGTTAGATCGTAATAAAAGGAAAAAAGAAGGCAAACATGCTGGTTAATAACTTGCATTTTTAGCATATTTTTCAACACATCCGGCTTCTCCTTTCCTGTAACTTTATTCATTTGATGTGGAATTTGCCCAATAAGGGGACCAACAGGTCCAGTGTGCCTGGGACTCCAGACTTGCTGATCCAAAACTGGGACAGGCCCAGGCAAAGCAGGAAGGTCAGTCACCCTCATTACTTCAGAAATGCAGAGATCCGGGTTCAAATTCCTCCACCTTTGTCACATATTTTTGTGACCCTGAGAAAAACATAACTTGTAACTTGCAATCTTCACCTATAAAATTGGAATACAAATATTTGTTGCATAGAGGTTTTTTGTTTTTTTTTTAAAGGACTTACTAGGAAACTATCCAACTCAGGTTTGGCTCGTAGAGAACTAGGTCAACATGAATTCTTCCTTTCTCCCTCACCTTCCTTTCCAACACTACTATGATGTAGAGCAGACATTGTCCTCCTTATTTTATTGATAAGAAACTTTGGACACTGATGCTTTAGTTAACTTGCTCAAGGCAACAGAGCTGTAAATGGTAAAATCAGGACTTGAGGCAGCCCTGATAGAGATCAGAAGATGCTGTATTCCATGCTTGCTAAACTATACCCGGTTCAATTTCAAGTGTCAACGAATATTTGGAAAGTGGCCATTCATAGGAAATTTTGTAACACTTTCATAATGCTAAAGCCTAGTACTTCCTTTTTGAATGGTATTTTTTTTTCTGTCTTCACACGGTGCAGGTAACATATGTTTTGGAATAAGTGCTATCATTATGAAGATGCATAAAATTTTATATTATAGCCTATTTATCCTCTTTGAATATTCATTAAATTTGAAATGTATATAGAACTCCTTTTCATCTCCTCCTTTTTTTTGGCTGTAAGACTACCCTTTCAGGTATCAGTGATTATAGTAATGCATTACTGAATAATATCTGATGACTACTGGGCATAACAAACATGTTTAAAATACACATTTGATTTTATTTTTGAATAAAATGCATATTTTATTTTATTTTTGAAAAATAAGTCTCAATAAAGATACATTTGAAATGGAATAAAAAGCACATTTGGAAAATGGACCATAAAAACGTTTTCCCAGATTTCTTCTTCAAGTGTGGATAGGAGTGATTGTGATATAGCATCACAGAACATAATGGTCCCCATTGAGATATAAATTTCCAACTCAGCTGAGGGATTTCACAGAACATAAACGTCAGGGCAGAGACGATACACTTGTTTTCGAAGAAGGAGATCTTTTACGTCGCCATCACGTTCCCTTCAAATGAATTTACATCTAGTTTAGTGAATGGTAGAATAAAACTGAAATATTTAACTGTCCAATCAAAAACGTGATATATTTGTTGAGAAAAATAAATGAGCCACATGTGCAGAACATAAACAAGAAGGAGGTAGGGATACAGAAGCTGCTGATTTTCTCTCAGCCCTGAATTGTGTCTATGATCGTGACTTTTAATTTACAGTGATAATAGGCTTGAGACTTGATTAGATCTGAACATTTGAAAAAGGTTGGAAGGATTTTTCTTCTTAGTGAGCTCATGCCCTGAGTCATAATGATCGCATACTGCATGGACTTAAATACTTTTAGTTCATTCAACCTCATCTTATTTTTTAATGTAGTTCACCAACATTTAAAGACCTCTGAAACATTTTGCAGATGGCTTTATAGATTTCTCATAGTAATGTGAGCAGGGTAACTGAAGGAAGAGTCTGCCTTTTAACTATGATCATTACTCTCAAATACAAACTGCAATACAGCTTTCTGTTTCTGATTCAGTGACCTAAACTTCATCATAAGAGTTAAATTAGCAGTGGATGGATTGCTGTATAAGAAAACAAACTAATTTTTTTTTTTCCTCTAGGAGAATAGAGACAATCATATAAGTGAGGCAGAAAAAAGCTGATGTGACATCCCTATTTCTCCAAGAAGTCTTTTCCCAAGTAGATATGACTTAAAACAATGCTTTTGATATAATACAGTTTTTTTAAAAAGGTACATGGTTATTGTAGAATACTTGGAAAAGAAATATCATGTATGTTTCCTCCCTGTTATTCTAACCATTTTGTTTATTTTTCTTTCCTTTTTTTGTTGAAGGGGTATAACCATTGTTTATTGCTCTCACTTTTTGTTGAAAAAACTTTAGTTGTAATACTGTTTTTCACTTATTTTATAGCTAACATTATTTGTATTGTTACATAACCATTATTAGTAGAACTTTTTAAGGGCTACATGATACTTCCACAAGGCAGAAAGCATAGTGTATTTTTTTTTAAAGAATTTTTTTTTGATGTGGACCATTTTTAAAGTCTTTATTGAATTTGTTACAATATCACTTTTGTTTAATGGCTTGGTTTTTTGGCTGCGAATCATGTGGGATATTAGCTCCTCGACCAGGGATCAAACCCACACCCCTTGCACTGGAAGGAGAAGTCTTAACCACTGGACCGCCAGGGAAGTCCCAGAAAGCATAGTTTTTAAACCTTCCTTTACTCTCAGAAATCTAGGTTCCTTCTAATTTTTGCATATTACAAATGATACTGAAATGAATATCTTGTGTGAAAATTCTCTGTATTTGAGAATATTTTCTCAGGATAAGTTCCCAGTAATTGAAAATTACATTTTCAATCCAGGAATATAAGTTGCCTAAATGGATATGTAACAGTATATTTTGCTAATATCTTGCATGTACAGTTTGAAGGAAGAGGTTGCAGATTTTGGAAAAAAATAGTGACGGGTTTTATTTAGATCCATCTAGTAGAGGTATTTCCAGGAAACTTAACTGCAGCCATCCAGGAGATAATCTAGGTTTGTCAAGAAGGACTCACGAATAGGCCTGCAGTGACATCGCTTAAGAAAATTTAGCAGTAAATGTGAATATCTTATCACAGTTAACAGCATCAATCACAGTTCTGCGGGCTCAAAATCATTTTCTTTTTCTTCTTTCTTCTTACCACATTTCCCATCAAATTTGATTCATTCATGGGATAAAATGAAACTGATTCAACTAAACTATTTCATGCAAAGATTAAGTGATAACTTCACATTACCATTTTTAGCATTAAAAACTCAGAACAATTTCTGGATGTGAGGAGAGGATAATTCATACCACATAAATTACTTTCTCATTTGCTTTATTGTACCATCTCTCATATTAAAAATAAACAACACAGGCATCTATCCACCATTGGACCGATTTATAACACTCTAATGATATATTGCAATTATCTGTTTCTGTATCTTTTCACTGAACTGGGAGGCAATGTGAGTCCCATAAAGATAGAATCAGTATCAAGATCTCTGGCCTGCCTTCCTTCCTTCCTTCCTTCCTCTTTCATTCCTTCCTATTAATTCTCTTCAGTGTGCCCAACTCTGCCCTGGGCTCTGAGAATTCAGTGGTGACATAAGTTTTCTGCTTCCCTAGAGTAACTGTTCTAGTGGGGAGGAGAGATGAAGTAGACAAAGAATGCACGAAGAAGATACTCAGATGCTGGTAGAGACTATGAAGGGAATAAACAAGGTCCCATGAAGGAGAGTGATTGGATGGGCTGGGCAGGAAGGGCACTGCTGAGGAAGTCATGTTCGAGGGTATGGATGCACTTTAAAGCCATGGACTGAATGAGATCACTTAGAGAGAGCAAGGGGGGTGATGTGAAATGGAAAATTTAGAAAATCTGTCTCAACAAGTGTTCTTGTGAAGGAAACAGAAAAAGATGGTGGAAATTGGAAGGTGATATGGACCTAAAAAGCAGTTATTATATCTATCGATATCTATCTATCTAATCTGTCTATTATCTGTGTATCATCATCATCTACCTATCTATCAAATCTACCTACCTAGCTATTTCTTTCTTCTTTTACTTGTGGTAGGAGATACTGGAGCAGTAGAATTGCTAATAGAGATGATCCAATAGAGAAAAAAGGCTGATGCGGGATATTGAGGGTATAAGTGCAGAAAAAATGTCCTCAGGAGCATGAGGGGCGGGGTCAGTGTGAGGCTGGAGTGGCTGTTCTGAGGAAGGGGAGTGGCCACCTCGAGCGATGCCAGCTCAGGAGGCAGACGGAGGGAAGGTGGAGCTTGGTAGTTTTTGGTGGAAAGATCAGTTGGTTCTGTCTGTTGGCTTCTATTTTCTTGGCGACTGGGAAGGCAGGGGAGTCAGCAGGAGAGAAAGAGAAGTGTATACAAGTGTATAGAGAAGACAAAAAGAAGGTATAGAATAATCACTTTTGAGAGTGGAAGAACCAAGTTACTGAAGAAAGAGGAGGATTATTTTGAAGTGTTGAGGTCCTGTTTTGGATTTGTGGTCAAAAATTTTAAGAGTGTCACAAAATCAGTATGGTATGGCATTTTCCCCCCAGCTTCACTGTACTTTTGTTACCTAAAGACTGAAAAATACTGAATAACAGACATTTCCTCAGCAGTAATTAAAGCTTTTATGTTAAAATGTGATTTATCGTTATTGACAGCAGCGTCAAACGTAGATAAATGGCAGTATATACACATACCATAATAATACTTAAGCCCCTGACCGTGCTTAGTACACATGTATTGGTAGTGGTTTTTTCTGCTTGGCCCCAGGCTCCTAAAATAATCCTGCTGCCCCGCTGGGATCTGAATACCATAAGCTTGTAACCAGTATTATCATAGATTATTGAAGCCTGAGGGGACATAGAAATCATGAAGTTTGGTTGTTCTTCTAATTGAGTATCATAATCACCTAGGAGAGTTTAAAAAGAAACACTCAAAAGATCACTGCAGATCTATATGAGCATCACTAGGGTGGAATTAGAGATTAAGGATCCCCAAAGTGATCAGTATTCTTTCCATATTGCCAGATGAATCTCTCATTAGACAGTGGAGAAATATTGGTTTGTTAATTTCATAATTTCCCGTATCACCAGGTCAGGCCATAAAGTGATGCTCTAATGAGAAACTAGTTAGAAAAATAAAAACAAAAGTGAAAACATCAACACAATTATTATAAATAGTCTCACCTGAAATAGATGAGATGTTAATATAATTGAAAATGTTTAGAATCAAAGGGACAGTCCATAGTTTCAATATTCCATACTACTCCTCTTACATTCTTAGGTTTCTAGAGATAGAAATTGTGCCTAAATTCTTGGACCCTGATATGGTATGTATGGTGGGCAACTGGAATCTTGATTGCCAGTGTACAGTGAGCCTCTGAATTTTCTCCCATTCTTATGAAATGTGTGTGGTACTTTTCAGTATACTTCTGCTCTGACCTATGACGCCGTTCAAGTGATGACCGAAGCTTTTCGAAACCTACGGAAGCAGAGAATTGAAATCTCCCGAAGGGGGAATGCAGGAGACTGTCTGGCAAACCCAGCTGTGCCCTGGGGACAAGGGGTAGAAATAGAAAGGGCCCTCAAACAGGTCAGTCACTGAAAATGATTGTAATGTGACTTAATGATGGCCAGTATTTTTTCTTGCTGAATTAGTCATTCTCGTTTTATCCCTTCTGTTTTATAAAGAGGGAATATTATTTCCTAACTACACAAAGGTAGGTTGAAGAGCAGAAACCTAATAAGTGTCGTTTTCTTGACTTGCATCCTGGGAGAGTCATCTGGTCAACCACTCTGTATCTGGTGGAAGTGAATTTATAACTGTGCTCCTTTCCCATTTCCTCATTAGGTGCAGGTTGAAGGTCTCTCAGGAAATATCAAGTTTGACCAGAATGGAAAAAGAATAAATTATACAATTAACATCATGGAGCTCAAAACGAATGGGCCACGGAAGGTAAATCATTAGTGAATTGAAGGCATTCTCTCTGTGTGAGGAGGTGAGTTAGTGAACCCATCACCTCATCTTCCAGAATCCTGGAGACATATATTCACGTAGCTGGATTCAACAACTTCCAGAAACATATATTTTAAAATATGTTTTCTAAATAAACTCTATTTATTTCTGGTAAGTAACCCTGAAGTGTAATTTTAAGATATAATAAATAAAACTGTTATACTTTTTTTTTAGACAGAAGTAGAAAAAGAGTTTAATGAGAAGAAAAAGAACTGTTGCTGAAAGATTATGGTTCGGGAGACCAAACATAGCTGGTGCAAATGTGAATGTAACTGTTCAAGTCAACATTTTTTTTTCTTCTGTTATGGCTGAAATGCCATTGTTTGGATTTTATTTATGTTTCTATATGATCACTCCCACACAAATTACCCTTGGAGAGTATGAAAAGTGAACACGAAGAGACAAGCCATTTCTAAGAATTGTTTTTGTTTATTTTTGTAGTCTCTTTCTATTCCTGTTAGATTCACATGCATAAAAGGTACATCTCTGTTTAGAACAAGCCTAGTTAGTGTAGGAGTAATTTCAGATTCAAACATGGGTTTGAAAATAACTCAGTGCTTTGCCAGTAGGAAGGTCATATGTCCAGGTGCCCGCCTTCTGTACCCTTTTGCAGATCGGGTACTGGAGCGAAGTCGACAAAATGGTTGTTACTCTCACCGAACTCCCTTCTGGAAACGATACTTCTGGGCTTGAGAATAAGACTGTGGTCGTCACTACAATTTTGGTAATTAGCTACATATGCCTCTGTTTTACGTTATTTTTCTTAAGAAAAATATCTGTCAACTAGAATCGCTGCTTATATTTTAGGAGAATAACTGATACGGTGATGCTTTTGAATGTTTTAGTCATTCGCTGCATGCTTATTCTGTCAGAAGGACTCACAAACACGAGCTACAACACTCAGAATACGTCTTATCCTCGTCAAGACTGAACTTCAGCTTCACAGATAATTGGTAAACTGGTGCTCACACGGGTGGACACCTAGGGCAAGTCTGGAAGAGCCTTCCTTGTATTCCTCCCATGTTTTACCTTTCCACTCCCACACGATTCTGGGTCCATTCTGTCCTTACATTTGTTACCTGGTTTAATAATGTTGTCAACTTCTCTATATTTGTATGGAAAGGTGAACTCCTGAAAGACAAGGGTGATCTCCCTTCTTTTTAACTCTGAGTCTCAACACAGTAGTTGGCACATAGCTAGTGCTAAGTGAAAGTATATTGGATGGATGAGACAAAACTGAACTGGATCTTGAACGTCGAGGCTTTGGATAGATGGACGGCAGATGTCGATTATGACAAGAAGCTGTTGGGGAAATGAAATGGAGGAAATATGTGATTTTGCAGCAAAACAGTCTGATTTCATTTTACTAAGTTGTGATGTAGTGAATTTGTGAGATTCATTATGGTAACAATATTGAGAAGAAAACATAGGTTAATAAGGGATTTGGATAAGAACATTGGTTGGCACTTGGAAAAGTCTTAATAAATGTAAGCTAGACATTTGAGGATTTTTGCCTGAATCATGCCACTGAGAGGAGCTATCTCACTGAACCCCAAATATCCTCAGTGCCACATTCCAGTGGAGAAAATTTGGGGGCTGGTGTTGAGTCATGTTTTCATGTTTCCTTTTTATGGTGTTCATGGGGGGGGGGATTCTACTCCCTAGCTATCCGTGTAGCATAATTCTAGGGTATTCTATCTCATAGAGGAAGTGAGCTCTCAAGTCTGAGAGGGTAGAGTCCATACATCACTATGGCAACGACTCTTTGAGTCTGGGCATCACTGGTCATGGACCTGATTTCCACAAGAACCTTATCCTCGAACTCGTAGTGACACAGGGTTTTGGATGAATGCTGTTTCTTTGGAGTCAGGGTAGCCCTGACTTAGAATAAGAGAGTGGTGGATCCAGAGTTGACTAAAACAGATGTTAAACCACATTATTCCTCTCTAAATACTAGGATTACAAACACTACAAGGGGACATACTAACAGTTTGTGCTTTTGAGTCTCTTGTTTACTTTGGTATGGCCAGGTGCCAGCCATGTGCATGAAATACAATGAAAGATAGATGAGGACCTTTGATCAGAAGCATTATGCTTAATTTTTTCCCAGTCGTATTTTCCACTATCTGTATTCTACAACATCTCTGGCTTACAGGTAATAATTAAACCAGAAGATTTGAGTGGATGAGAGTAGATCAGTAACACAGTTGTTTTGATCAACTAGAGCACTTTCTTTCCATATAGGAATCTCCATATGTTATGATGAAGAAAAATCATGAAATGCTTGAAGGCAATGAGCGCTACGAGGGCTACTGTGTTGACCTGGCTGCAGAAATAGCCAAGCATTGTGGGTTCAAGTACAAGTTGACCATTGTTGGGGATGGCAAGTATGGGGCCAGGGATGCAGACACGAAAATTTGGAATGGGATGGTTGGAGAACTTGTATATGGGGTAAGTACTGCGCTTCTCAAAGATAAAGTCATTACGTTTGAACTCTTGTTGAGAGAATGCTTGCCTTCCATGCAAAGTACCAATGTCTGAGATTGTGGGTTTCCCACATTACTCTAGGAATGCTGTCTTATTTCCTTGTGCACATCTGAAGATGAAGGAGGAAGTCAGAAGCAAATATGCAGATGGAGACAGCATTTCACCTGTCTTGAAGCCTATGGGCCATATGCATTGTTCAAAGATTGCCAAGGCGTAGAGGCAGATGTAGCTATCATAATCAAGCCAGAAGGGTGTACTCTGTATTTATAAACAGGAGGGATATTTGGGGAACAAATTGCTTTTCTTCTGTTAAGTATTTACTGGGATTCCACCAGGGAAATAATGATTCCCATTTTCCTGATTTCCTTTCCTTCCCTTTGATCCAATAACGTAACCACGATTCCTTTCTGACCGTGACTCCTGGTTCTATTACTTTCCTTTGTTTCCCTTACAGAAAGCCGATATTGCAATTGCTCCATTAACCATCACCCTTGTGAGAGAGGAGGTGATCGATTTCTCAAAGCCCTTTATGAGCCTCGGGATATCAATCATGATCAAGAAGCCTCAGAAGTCCAAACCAGGAGTGTTTTCATTTCTTGATCCTTTAGCCTATGAGATTTGGATGTGCATTGTTTTTGCCTACATAGGGGTCAGTGTAGTCTTATTCCTGGTCAGCAGATTTAGCCCCTACGAGTGGCACACTGAGGAGTTTGAAGATGGAAGAGAAACACAAAGTAGTGAATCAACTAATGAATTTGGGATTTTTAATAGTCTCTGGTTTTCCTTGGGTGCCTTTATGCAGCAAGGATGCGATATTTCGCCAAGGTTGGTTACTCACCTGCTTCGACTTTGTGCATTTTAGGTCTCGAGTGGACATTCATGGTGTTTATGAATTCACTGTAAAGAAGTTAGCAGCCGCCGACTGCCTGTCCAAACAGTGTAAGACTCGTAAGGACAGACTCTTAGCATCGGCGTAAGCCTGTGAAATATTTGAGCAATGTTCTTTGGACGTTGATCCTATATTTCCCTGGTGAGATTATACACACCATGGAGAGGCTATAAAATGCATAAGGTTCCTTTCATTCCATGCCTTCTTGGAGGGGTACCGTGTTTTTGCTGCATATTCTCATTTTACAGTCATCTGTGTGTTGATCCACAGACCTGTATATGGGAAAATGGGCGACATTCCTTACTAACTACAAAAGCGACAAAACTTCATTTGCATACATCTCATCTCTCTCTCTTTTTTCTTTCCCCCCATTATTAGCTCATGGAAATGACATGAGAGAGATATTTATAAAATTTGGGTTTTTTTAAAAGGTTAGGTTGCTGGTTAAAAAGAATGTATGATAATATATTTTCCAAGTATCTAGAAATATATAGGTGGGTAATAATGATGGCTGATTGTTACAAACGCTTGTGCCATATTGAATAGTAATACACACACAGGATGGAATAAATTCATACATCTCTATTCTCATTATGATATTTTAATTCCTGCCCTAGAATGCCTAAATATAATGAATACATCACAAAACACACATTGCCTTTATTCATGTCACATACATGATTAAGAATGATAGCCATGTCTGGTTCTTCAGAGGAATAAATCATACTTTTCCTAATGTGATTGCTTTCACATTTAAAGCCTATATGATTATCGATCTACTGGCACATTTTAATTTGGGCTCAATTACCCTCCTTTGATTCTATGGGTATCTTAATAACAGAGGCAATGGCTTCTTAAATACTATTTAATTATTGTTAGTTTTTGAGCACTTTGGGGATAAGAAGTGACTAATTTCAAAAAACTATACGTGAAGCTCAAAATTTTGAATCTTCCGCGATCTTTTTTGTATACTCCACCCATCAAGATAAAGGGAATATATCATGTATGCAGAAATTATCAATGACTTAACTTCTCAGATAGCAGGGCACATTCTTATGAATTTTATGGAGCTGAACAATCTTAATTCCATCAAATTCCCTGTGGCTTCTCTATGGAACTGCACTAAATTAGAACTATATCAATGGTACTTGCATTGCATATATAGATATATAATTTTAATGTATAACATATAATAATTATTATTACATACTATATATATATATATAATTATGACCTCTGACAAAACATATAAGATTCATAGTTTCATCTCTATAGTTTACCTGATTGAACTTAAAGACATAAAGAGAAGTTTCTAATGATGAAGGAGGAAAATACTAACCAGATTGGAATCTCAGAGAACATTATGGCTCATAAATAATGAAGTGATTCATCTTTGGTAAGAAGGCTCCTGAAGTATGATGTTACCGTAGTCCTGAGATATCAGGCAGTTATCCTAGGGTTCCACAAACTGTGCTCTGCCTTTTGAATAAGCAGGAGAAGCATGTGAAAGTTCATTAGGACACAGGACATATTGACCTGGGTTCCCATCGATGGACCCGGGTTTGTTTGCCCCACTCCTCATGCATCAGGGCTCTGAAGGTAATTGTTTTGGCGTCCAGTGCTTGTCTAGGAGCAGAAAACATATTGACACATAGGAGCTGGAGCACAAGGGACATTTAACAACCTGTGTTTTCCCAGAGTCCACCATGACATAGTGACATTCCAATTTTCAACAAGCCTGCTTCCTAAAATATTATCTTTTTTCTTCACTTATGATTTCATTCATGAGTCATGACTCACTAAACTTTCACATGTAATCATTTTTATTTCCTGGTAAGATATATCAATTTTAGATAGCATATTTTTCCTTGTTATCATTTTTTTGGCCACAGAATATATATGAATAGATATATACGTATATATATAAGCAAAATTCACTTTATTAAAATTTTCAAGCATATGTATCTTTCACTTTATGGTATGTATGCATTTACCAATTGAACTACCTAATATTGGCAAATTCAAGGATTTTTTAAAAAATGAACCAAACTATCATTTTTTAGAATGTAATGATGGTAACTCTAGATTAGGAAAGAATAGAGCAGCTTAGTATCTAAAATAACTTAATAATAATGCATGAAATCCACAGATCACTTTAGAGATGCTCTTTAAATACTTTAAACGATATTTATCAACTTTTTCCAAGTAAAATATGATATGGAACGCTATTATTTATATGAATAGAACACATTTAAATTTTAATATAGAGTGGTTTATTGAAGTGAATTGGTCATTGCCTGAAATTAAGTTTAGAATATGTTAACTATAGTTTTGTGAAGACTAGGACCACAGAATTATGAGAGCAAAATGTTGTAAAGTTGACTCTTATTCTCCGGTTTTCTTCCTTTTTTTTTGTTTTTTTCCCGCAATATCCTTAAAGGATTCAAATGATTAAAAAATTGCATTCTTAAAATAATTATTTAATAGAGATTAAAAAGAAATGGCAGAATATGTGCATTTATTTGCTCCGTTAGTGCAGATACTGAGAGATGAAAGTTTTATTTTTAATTAGAAAAACATTTTTGTCTGTCACCATGAAACATAATATTGAATTTGCTCCTCTGCATAAAATTTCTCAGGAACTCATTCAGAATCATAATTGATCCTTTGAAAACACTTACAAGTAAATAATAAATTGCTCAAGAATTTTCTGTTTTGAATGATGCACAAGTCAAATAAATTTTGTGGGTTATCTCACACACTCTAAATAAACTGGCATATTTAATTAAATTTACAACTAGAACAGAATGACTTATAAAAATGATTCTCAAATATATTGCAAATAAACCTGAAATGTATAGTATCAAAATCAGTTACCATGCAATCAGTTTTGTTTTAAGGGCTGTGAGTAGTCAGGTACTGAATCTACCCTCTTCAGTATAGGGTACATGTCATATAATTATACCTTCCATTGTGATGGAACAAATAGTGAACATTTTGAGAGTGGCTGTGTCTACATAGGGTTTCTCCAAAATCAAAATGTATTTAATACCCTTTTCAGAATATAAGTAAGACTTGTTTAACTTTTTTCCATTCTATTATATTTGTTTCATTCTTTGCAACTCTTAGAGACTGGTAAAGGCTCTTAATTATATTATTTTTTTTTTCATTGCTTGCGTGCTCTCTCTCTTTTTCTCTTTTATTTTAGCTGCAGATGTTTTTATCTAAAAAATCTTTACTTTTAGCTTCACCCCTTTTCTTGACTGCTTGAGTAGTTTATTCTACAAATACGACCTAATAATTTGATGTAGTATCTATGTTTTATCAAAAATATTTCTTGTTATTAATTGTCAGGAGGTTTAGTTTAGGTCATAAATTGACACAGTTTCATGATTTAAATTTTTAGAAGTGTTACCTCTTCACTGTAGAAGGTTTAACTTTTAGGCATAACAGAGTTATGAACAAAAAAGAAAAAGTTATTATATTGGTGTGTTAATACTACTCAAATACCATTATATGTAGAACCCCACCAAATCTTAACAAATAATACCCTATATGTCTCTTTCTGTACCTACATGTTTACATTTATCTACCTAGGGTTTATCTACCAGTAAATTACTGGGAATCAATTAAGCTTTTGAAAAGTATTTTAAGTAAGAATTTATGGTCACAGAAATATTGTTATTATATTTCAAACTAGGAATTTATATCTTGGCAAGCTTTTACATGTCTAATTTGTTCTCCTTGAGTTTTCTTTTTTTTCTTAAGCCGGAGGCACAAAGGAACAGGGTCATATCTGTCCATGCCCTGAAGCATCAGATTTTTATTCATTAAGAATAATATTTTGTGTCATACTTTGTTTGTAGTATCACTATTTTCCATTTTTATCTTGTACTGTATCTAAAACCTATGTTTCTCCACACACAAAAAAAATACCTAATGAAATTTTGGACCTTTTTTGAGGGTTTTGGAACTTCATTGGCTGGATTAAAAGTAGGGTTTCTTCAGTGTTTAAAGCCACATCTATGGTACATACTCTTTTATTTTTAATATTTGATTTTGTTTGTCAACATTGTTCTGAGTTTTGCTATTGATCTTAGATTCTCTTGTTCGTTTACTTATGCCATGAGTGGATAAAGTAGTATGAGCATTGGATAGATTATTTGCACATTTCTTGAAATTGCTTGTTACAATGTTTCATACCATAAACTATTTGGCCATGATAACTATGAAAGAATCTCAGGAATCTGAAGTTCTGCCTCTGGCTGTCTCATCAAATCTAGCAAATCTGTACTCCTTGCCCAGAAGGTTTAATAATTTCAAGTTTCATCAACTAGCAGATATATTGAAAAGTATAAAGTTAAATATTCCCTTATAAATCGATATTTGCATAATACTGCTAACTTGTTTTCTTACGAGGTCATTCATTTCGCTTTACAAATCCATTTCGTACTTGTTATCAGATCCCTGTCTGGGCGCATTGTTGGAGGAGTTTGGTGGTTCTTTACCCTGATCATAATCTCCTCCTACACGGCTAACTTAGCTGCCTTCCTGACCGTAGAGAGGATGGTGTCTCCCATTGAAAGTGCGGAGGATCTTTCTAAGCAAACAGAAATTGCTTATGGAACGTTAGACTCTGGCTCCACTAAGGAATTTTTCAGGGTAAGAGATTCTGCTTCGTAACTTCTGATTTTGTTCTTGCAATTAAACTTTGTGCCCCCTTGCCCCTCCTCCCACGGTCTACACAAAGGTGCTGTGTGCAAGTAACTTCCATCCCTGTCTCTAATTCTATTTCTGTTGTTTTTTTTTTAATTTTTATTTTATATTGGACTATAGCTGATGTACAGTGTTGTGTTACTTTCAGTTGTACAGCAACTGATTCAGTTATACATATACATATAATCTATTCTTTTTCAAATTCTTTTCCCATTTAGCTTATTACAGAATATTAAGTAGAGTTCCCTGTGCTATACAGTAGGTCTCTGTTGGTTGTCTGTTTTATATATAGTAAAGAGTAGAGTGTATGTTAACCCCAACCTCCTAATTTATCCCCCCCGCCCTTTCCCCTTTGGTAACCATAAGTTTGTTTTCTATGTCTGTTTTTAACCTTGTCTCTACCCCCCTCCCTTCCCTACCCCTATACTTAGCACTATCTCTATCCTTTTGTTTGATTCTGACTCCTTTGGAGAAAAACACTTTGTTGCAAAGAAATCTAGTTTTTAAAAAAATTGATTGTCTTTTTGGAACAAAATTGAAACAAAGTATAGTTAAATTTAAGTGATTCTTTTTAAAAGAAAAGGATGTTGTATTTCGTTTTATGTTAAAGCATGACTTCCATCTATCTTACATAATTTATAGTTGAAAATTCACTTTCCAATCCGTTATGTTAATTCTAAGTCAGGAAACAGATTGTGTTCATATGTGGAAATTCCAAACTTTCTGTTAAACCCTCCAAGAAAAGGCTAACAAAGGCCTTCAACTTCTCGACTTTTAAAATGGGAATCATAATTACAATGTGTCTATTAAATGTATTTTAGTTTTTAAAAGATCTGTGGCCTTATTATGGTCTCTGTTTATGGGCACCAGTCCAGAGGCTGATGTTGGTATAACTTTCTTTCATTATACTATTATCTCTCTATAAGAACTCATTCTATGAAAATGCTTAAATATAGCATATAAACTTTGGTATTGACATTAAGCCAAATACGTGGCATATGATCATCTCTGATATCCATCTTTGAGTGTACCTAAGTTTGAGTGAGATCCAGGCCAGTTTACTTCTGAATTAGGGTTAGGACTTTCAACTTCCAGCTGAAGTAGTAGACTGTAATTTGAAGACTGTCTCCTTCTGTATTGCCACTGGTCTCTTTTCCAAATAACATCAGTTGTGCTCCAGATATCACGGGAGGAAAAAGTGGTGTTGTCAGACGGCTGACAACAGAAAATAACTTGGCTGTATGTGGGGTGGGCAGGACCTTGACTCCACTAGGTACCGCGACGTAAGCTGAGAGTGTGGTCCATCTGTCAGCGGGTACTTTGACTTTGATTATATGAACGTTGTAATGCAGATTTGTTACTAATGACAATTTACTGCTACTTCTGACAATAGTTGCAATACTCTTAATATAACACAGTGCTCTAGCCGGATCATAACAGTGAAGCTATTAAAATAAATTAGAATATCGCATGATTCTCAATTAGAAGTAGTTTGAAACATTTTTAAGTTGTTTGTGTCCCGATAGGGCTTGCTTTCATTTTACTGGTATATTTTATTGGTATTCCGCGCTCTTGAAGTAAATGAGACCTATGAATGAGGCAGAGACTTGTTAGATCATGGTTTACTTAGTGCTCCTTATATTGATTAAAATAACCTTAATTGTTTCCAGACACTGTCTGTTGAGAGTTACTCTCATTAGCTTGTTTGGACAAGAGGACCAACTGTTCTCAGCAACTGCACGTTCAGGATCTCAGAGCTTTTCAGTGTACCTGAACTCGATCACAGAAACACGTGCCTTAATCAGCGGGATGCCAAGATTTCATGATTAGAATATGCAAATTCCCCAGGAGACAGGGTGAGAAGGCTGTGTGACTCTGGGCAAAGGATACTGCTACTCTTGTGTTTCAGCTCAGTAACCCCATGGAGGCCATGGTCCCCATGTGCAGCACACACACACACACACACACACACCCGCGCGCGCGCGCGCACACACGCTGACATATCTGTGGGGTGCCATTCGCCTATATAGGATTGTGGTGCTTTCCTTCCCTAGAATAATAGAGAAGTGATGTGAGTATTTAGGCAACCTGATAACTTTTATGAGTATAGCTTCCCAAAGCAATTTCTTATGCATCGTCTCTGAATCTCACAGTATTTCTCTCTGATAGTTGGGGCGATCACTGTTGTTTGCGTGCTGTGCGTTATTAAATTTAAGCTCGGATAAATGTGAGGATTTGACCAAATGCTAGCAGGTAACAAGTGCGCTGAGACTTTTACTCCTAAAGAGTGCTTTCCGTACACTGTTTTTCCTTCCTTCCTCCGGATTTACTTCGCTGCTCTCATGCTCTGTTTCGGTCACCTCCGTGTTTGCTTGCGTCATGTTAGAGAAGTATAATGGTGGGAATCCAGACAGGGCCTCACGGTTCCTCTCAATATACCTTCATAAGGAATTGTTGACGCATGACCTTGGCTAGATCTCAGTGCCACAGCATAACAGTCAGCTTCTTATCTAAAGAAGGAAGGTGTGGGCTCAGAAGTACTTAAAAGCCACACTGTTGATTCTGTTTGTACCAGTGAAGGGAGGCTAATGGAACAGCACACATCGCCAAAGCGAATAGGAGCTTGCCTGTTAATTCCTCCATTAAAGCATGGCATGGCTGTGATTTGGGAAAGTATGTACAAAAGGTATGTTTCTTTAACAGTTGGATTCAGTAAAAAGGTGCTGCTAAATTGAGTAATTTTGAATAGTTTTTCTAACTGTATTAATGTTGGATAATTGGGTACCACGGTGACAATAGTGAGGGCAATCTTAATTTTGCTTCTGACTCTCAGAGGTGTTTTCAGGGGTACTCTGGCTTTGCAGTAGCCATCGCATCTCATACCTTTCCCCACAGAGTTTATTGCTTTAGTATATGGAAATTGGATAACAAGTTCCCTTTTGTAAAAAAAAAGAATTTCTCTTTATAGAGTGTTATTCCAAACGTATTGGATGAGATGAAGCTAACTCATAGACATTATAAAGGCAAAATATAATTGACATTCTTTTCCCCTTAAAACCTAGGTTATATACTACAATCTGTCTACTGGCGGTAGTCTGGTTGAATTTCTAAGCTTACGGTGGAAAGAGGTGCAAAGGAAACGCTCCTTTGCTTCTGTTCCTAAAATTAACATTCACCACACACTTGGGACGTCCTCTCTCTCAACTGTCCTTTAACCTTAGGGGCGTCTGGGGCTCCTGGAAGGTGGGTGCAGGACAGAGTGAGCGATGGGAGATCGGCCATCGTGGTGCCCGGTCCTCCAGGAGTGGGGATGCAGAGGGAGTGGGCTGGCCCCAGACTGAGGACAGCTTCTGTGCCTTTTGTTCTCTGGCTGTCTCTTATGTTTAATACTTAACTCTCATGCCCGAGACAGCTAACTACACGTGGAAGACACAGCTTTTACCAGTTGCTAATACTTAACGTTCTAACAGTTATCTTATGTTTCCTAATATGGCTTAATTTGGCTTTACTGATAGCTTTTCGTTTCTTATGCTGCTTATGAAGAGGGGTTTTATCATTTATATTATTTTAAACTTTCTACTAGCACAGTGTCTATCAAGTCAACTTTCTGATTTTATCACAGCAAGAGCTTTGGATTTAGCCTTTGGAGAAACTGATTTGAGAAGGTAGTCACTGTCTGAATTTTAAAGATGTATAACTAGCTAAAAGATGGAAAAATAACTTGTTTAAGACCATTTAGAGATTAAAGGGCCAGTTTTAAAACAGAATTCGGAGTTCTGAGAGCCTAGTGTTTTGTCTCAGTATTAACTAATGTTTCCTAAAGATACATCTTTGAAGGGATGAAAACATCTTATATCAAATTATAAGAAGAATATTTCATCTCACTTATAGGAATCTGTTTTGTCATCGTAAGATGATAATTACTCAATTTAAATCTAAAGATTTTTTAGATCACATTTCAGGTACATAATTTAATAATTATGGGTTACATTAATATTGTTTTAGGGAAGTCAGCGTGGGTGCATTAGTTTTAGAATTCCAATTTAAGCTGTAAATTTTCTAATTTAAAAATCTATATGTTCTTTAAGTGATAATCAGTAAAACGAATATGAATGGAATATTTACTTTGTTGTGCTAGAGAGAGTAAATAGGGGACAATCTTGTAACCAACGAGAGGTGCGAGGAAATAGACCCTGCATCTTCCTTTTCCAGAGTTTTCTGCTCACGGAACCCGTGTACATCCTCGTATAGAGTGAATGATAAAGTCTGACTCATTTTGGATGCTGGTCTTGCCTAATTATAGCCTCACTGTAACACACCTATAATTAAGAAAGAATTAGGCTATCAATTATACACCACTATTTTTAGACTTTCACATTTTGATAATTTCTTCTCTCAATAAAAGAGGGCAGATCTTGAATTAGATGAGCAGAAGATGATTTTATAAGAACTATGTGCATTATGTTCCTACAGAAACTTCGATGTGGGGAATAGAAAATGGCTTTATAAATAAACCTATCATTGGCCTGTCAATCCATGAAACAAAAAGTAGTAACTTGCAAAAACGAATTACTTCATTCCTGTCCTAAATCCCACACTGCAATCTGTATATCTTACTCAGTGTGTCTCTGAGTAAGTGATCTCCTTTAATCATGCTGGAATTGGAAGGAAGAGATTCTAAAATATGGTCAAAATAAAGGTATTTCCCTTCTCATTAAATGAAGTCGATTATGCCCTTCTCAGAAGAGTGATTTAGTCAGATAATAATCCATAATAATCCATATTGTTATCCAGAACTGTAGACTTTTCACAGAGTTTCCAGAGAGGATAAATGATAGATAAATACATAGTATTAATGCAGGTGTGCCTTACCTGACTGAAAAGACTGGTTTGAAATTTTCCTTTACCATATAATAACCACAAATACAAGAGAATTACAATAATTTATCCTTTTAAAGGCAGCAACCTTTTTTTTTTTCCAATTCCTTCTCTAGCATAAAATACACTTATTTATGTTCATATATAAAATATTGATTGCAGTATATTTGTAAATAAAAATGTTTTAGTCATTATAGCAGCTTCCTTGTAGAGCTGTATTAAGTGCTATTTCATTATAGTTAACATTTTGTTCCACTTATCGCTTGTGTTTAGCAATAATGCAAGCATGATTTCCTTACTGATATTTTATAGAACAGATTTCACTAATTTGTGGTGGTTCTCTATACTTATTTATTTCTGGTATAGCTAAAGATCTTTCTGCCATATTTTCCTATATACCACCTATTTCTGTGTGGGTAGAAATATGTATATATACCTAGCTTTGTATATATAAATGTACAAATACATACACATATTTCTTAGCTTTAAATACATGAATACATATACATACATATATTATATCTTTCAAATATTATGGAGATGAAGTGGGTATAGTTGACTATATGTATGTTACTAATATCAAAATAGACCCTTTACAGATCTTTCAGTCATGCTTAACTCTTTAAATAGTTTCTAAAACACTCAGTACTAAATCAATGCTGAATGTGAATAAATTAGCAACAAACAGCACTAAATGGATATGTTCTAAGTCTCTCTGATGTGGTTAGTCATATTATTACAGATTTTTCTTCCTTAGTTTTTTGGGGAGCTTGATTCGTCATGAAAGTCTGCACAGCTGACAATTCTGCATGTCCAAGACTTCTCTAGATAATCCAGGACAAGTTCAAATCATTTGCTCCCTGCTTGGCAGTTTTCTTTCTCTGGCATTTTAAATGTTCTCACCATTCCACACAGTGTCTGAGGACAGTATTCAATTTTTTTTTTTTTTTTAGTGATCATATTTTTAATGCAGTATGATGTATAAAGCGCCCAGATCTTAAGTGACAGCTCAGTGAATTTTTACATATATGTG
Organism: Eschrichtius robustus; assembly: GCF_028021215.1. Classification (NCBI taxonomy): domain Eukaryota; kingdom Metazoa; phylum Chordata; class Mammalia; order Artiodactyla; family Eschrichtiidae; genus Eschrichtius; species Eschrichtius robustus. The sequence continues at coordinate 1,773,668 of NC_090827.1, forward strand.
CACCCATATAACCATCACTTAGATCAGGAGGAGGCTCCTGGTCCACACTCAGATGTAGCCACTGTTCTGACTTCTGTCACCAAAGTATTCTACTGTTGTCTGTTCTTGCCCTTCCTGTAAAGGGAATTATACAGTCCGTAGTCTTCGTGTCTGGTTTTATTTGATCATCATAATGTCTGTGAAATTCACTTATGTTGTTGCATGTAACAATAACAATAGTTTGCTCTTTTTTTATTGCTCTGTTGTATTCCACCAGATAAGTATATTATAATTGATCCATTCTACCATTGGTGGACATTTGGGCTGCGTATAATTTTTGGCTTTTATGTCTAAAGCTGCCGTGAACATTCCTGTACATATCTTTCAGTGCACACATGCACTCATTTCTCCTGGGTTTATACATAAGAATAAAACTACTAAATTATAGGATGGATGCATATTTAGCTGTGGAAGATATTGCCAAATAGTTTTCAATAGCGGTTGTAACAATTTAGACTCCCAGCAACAATGTATGTGAGTTCCAGATGCTCTACCTCCTCAGAAGTACTAGGTACCATGAGCCTTATTAGTTTTAGCCATTCTGACAAGTGTGTATTTCCTTGTGGTTTTATCCATTATGGTGAGTGTGTATTTTACTGTGGTTTTAATATGCATCTATCTGAGAAGTAATGATATATGGAATACCTTTTTATATCTTTATTAACCATTTGGAAATTTTCACTTGTTAAGTGCCTGTTCAAGTCACTTGCTCATATTTATTGGGTTGTCTGTCTTTTTCCTATTGATTTGCTGGGCTTCTTTATATTTTAATGATATGAGTTTTCGGTCTCATGTATTATTATACACACCTTCTCTTTGGTTTGCTTTTCCACTTTCCAAATGGTGACCTCTGAAGACCAGAAAGCACTAATTTTTATGAAGTCCAATATACCAATCTTTTCTTTTGTGGTTAAGGATTTTTGTGTCCTGTTTAATAAATCTTTGCCCCAATATTATGAAGATGTTCTTAACTTCTACTAAAAGCTTGTTTTACCATTCACATTAGGCATACAATCCATATAGCACTGATATTTGATACGGTGTGAGACAGTAGCCAAAGTTCATTTATTTCTTTTTTAACAACTTTATTGGAGTTTAATTGCTTTACAGTGGTGTGTCAGTTTCTGCTTTATAACAAAGTGAATCAGTTATACATATACATATATCCCCATGTCCCCTCCCTCTTGTGTCTCCCTCCCACCCTCCCTATCCCACCGCTCTGGGTGGTCACAAAGCACCGAGCTGATCTCCCTGTGCTATGCGGCTGCTTCCCACTAGCTATCTATTTTACATTTGGTAGTGTATATATGTCCATGCCACTCTCTCACTTCGTCCCAGCTTGCCCCTCCCCCTCCCCGTGTCCTCAAGTCCATTCTCTACGTTTGCGTCTTTATTCCTGTCCCGCCCCTTGGTCCGTGAGAACCATTTTTTTTTTTAGATTCCATATGTATGTGTCAGCATACAGTATTTGTTTTTTCTCTTTCTGACTTACTTCACTCTGTATGACAGACTCTAGGTCCATCCACCTCTCTACAAATAACTCAATTTCATTTCTTTTTATGGTTGAGTAATATTCCATTGTATATATGTGCCACATCTTTATCCATTCATCTGTCGATGGACACGTAGGTTGCTTCCATGTCCCAGCTATTGTACATAGGGCTGCAGTGAACATTGTGGTACATGCCTCTTTTTGAATTATGGTTTTCTCAGGGTATATATGCCCAGTAGTGGGATTTCTGGGTCATATGGTAGTTCTGTTTTTAGTTTTTTAAGGAACCTCCATACCGTTCTCCATAGTGGCTGTATCAATTTACATTCGCACCAACAGTGCAAGAGGGTTCCCTTTTCTCCACACCCTCTCCAGCATTTATTGTTTGTAGATTTTTTTGATGATGGCCATTCTCACTGGCATGAGGTGATACCTCATTGTAGTTTTGATTTGCAGTTCTCTAATAATTAGTGATGTTGAGCATCTTTTCATGTGCCTCTTGGCCATCTGTATGTCTTCCTTGGTGAAACGTCTATTTAGGTCTTCCCCCCACTTTTTAAATGGATTGTTTGGTTTTTTTTTTTGATATTGAGCTCCATGAGCTGTTTGTATATTTTGGAGATTAACCCTTTGTCTGTTGTTTCATTGGCAAATATTTTCTCCCATTGTGAATGTTGTCTTTTCGTCTTGTTTATGGTTTCCTTTGGTGTGCAAAAAAGCTTTTAAGTTTAATTAGGTCCCATTTGTTAATTTTTGTTTTTATTTTTATTGAAGTATATGCAATTAATATACAGAAATCTGTTATTTTTCTCTGCACTAATAACAAACTATCAGAGAAATTAAGAAAAAAAATTTACAATTGTACCAGTAATAATAAAATACCTGGGAATAAATTTAACCACGGAAGTGAGGGTTGTCTTTTTGTCTTGTTTATGGTTTCCTTTGCTCTGCAAAAGCTTTTAAGTTTAATTAAGTCCCATTTGTTTATTTTTCTTTTTATTTCCATTACTCTAGGAGGTGGGTCAAAAAAGACCTTGCTGTGGTTTATGTCAAAGAGTGTTTTTCCTATGTTTTCCTCTAAGAGTTTTATAGTGTCTGGCCTTACATTTAGGTCTTTAATCCATTTTGAGTTTATTTTTGTGTATGGTGTTAGGGAGTGTTCTAATTTCATTCGTTTACATGTAGCTGTCCAGTTTTCCCAGCACCACTTATTGAAGAGGCTGTCTTTTCTCTATTGTATATTCTTGCCTCCTTTATCAAAAATAAGGTGACCATATGTGTGTGGGTTTATCTCTGGGCATTCTATCTTGTACCACTGATCTATATTTCTGTTTTTGTGCCAGTACCATACTGCCTTGATTACTGTAGCTTTGTGGTGTAGTTTGAAGTCATGGAGCCTGATTCCTCCAACTCTGTTTTTCTTTCTCAAGATTGCTTTGGCTATTCGGGGTCTTTTGTGTTTCCATACAAATTGTAAGATGTTTTGTTCTACTTCTGTGAAGAATGCCATTGGTAGTTTGATAGGGATTGCATTGAATCTGTAGATTGCTTTGGGTAGTATAGTCATTTTCACAATGTTGATTCTTCCAATCCAAGAACATGGTATATCTCTCTATCTGTTTGTATCATCTTTAATTTCTTTCATCAGTGTCTTATAGATTTCTGCTTACAGGTCTTTTGTCTTCTTAGGTAGGCTTACTCCTAGGTATTTCTTTCTTTTTGTTGCAATGGTAAATGGGAGTGTTTCCTTAATTTCTCTTTCAGATTTTTCATCGCTGGTGTATCGGAATGCAAGAGATTTCTGTGCATTAATTTTGTATTCTGCAACTTTACCAAATTCACTGATTAGCTCTAGTAGTTTTCTGGTAGCATCTTTAGGATTCTCTATGTGTAGTATCATGTCATCTGTAAATGACATGTAAAGGTGTTGTTCATCATTGTTTGTTTGCTCTTTAGTTCTTCTAGGTCCTTGTTAAACATTTCTTGTATTCTCTCCATTCTATTTCCAAGATTTTGGATCATCTTTACCATCATTACTCTGAATTCTTTTTCAGGTAGACTGCCTATTTCCTCTTCATTTGTTAGGTCTGGTGGGTTTTTACCTTGCTCCATCATGTGCTGTGTGTTTCTCTGTCTTCTCATTTTGCTTAACTTAGTGTGCTTGGGGTCTCCTTTTTGCAGCCTGCAGGTTCGTAGTTCCCGTTGTTTTTGGTGTCTTCCCCCAGTGGGTGGGGTTGGTTCAGTGGCTTGTGTAAACTTCCTGGTGGAGGGGACTGGTGCCTGTGCTCTGGTGGGTGGGGCTGTATCTTGTCCTTCTTGTGGGCAGGGCTCCGGCCGGTGGTGTGTTTTGGTGTGTGTGTGAACTTAGTATGACTTTAGGCAAGCTCTCTGCTAATGGGTGGAGGTGTGTTCCTGTCTTGCTTGGTGTTTGGCATGGGGCCTCAAGCACTGGAGCTTGCTGGCCTTTGGGTGGAGCTGCGTTGTAGTGTTGAGGCGAAGATCTCTGGGAGAGCTCTTGCTGATTGACATTACATGGGGCTGGGAGGTTTCTGGTGTTCCAGTGTCCTGGACTCGGCCCTCCCACCTCAGATGCTCAGGCCCAACACCTGGCTGGAGCACTAAGACCCTGCCAGCCTCATGGCTCATAATAAAAGGAAGAAAGAAAAAAAAAAAAAAAAACAAAGACAGAACCATAGGACAAATGATAAAAGCAAACCTAAACAGACAGAATCCTAGAAAGAAGCATACACATACTCACATAAAGGGAAAAAGGAAGAAAAAAAAATGTTATAGAGCAATCAAACCAATAAAGAAATCTACAATGATAATAAGTACTAAAAACTAATCTAAGATAAACATAAAACCAGAAACAAATTCAACACAGAAAGCAAACCCCAAGTCTACAGTTGCTTCTAAAGTCCACCTCCTCAATTTGGGATGATTCGTTGTCTATTCAGGTATTCCAGAGATGCAGGTACATCAAGTTGATTGTGGAGATTTAATCCGCTGCTCCTAAGGCTGCTGGGAGAGATTTCCCTTTCTCTTCTTTGTTCGCACAGCTCCCGGGGTTCAGCTTTGGATTCGGCCCCGCCTCTGCGTGTAGGTCGCCTGAGGGCGTCTGTTCTTCGCTCACACAGGACGGGGTTAAAGGAGCAGCTGCTTCGGGGACTCTGGCTCACTCAGGCGGGGGGAGGGAGCGGTACGGAGGAGGCGGGGCGAGCCTGCGGCGTCAGAGGCGTCGTGACATTGCAGCAGCATGAGGCACGCCGTGCGTTCTCCCAGGGAAGTTGTCCCCGGATCATGGGAGCCTGGCAGTGGCGGGCTGCACAGGCTTCCGGGAGGGCGGTGTGGAGAGTGACCTGTGCTCGCACACAGGCTTCTTGGTGGCGGCAGCAGCAGCCTTAGCGTCTCATTCCCGTCTCTGGGGTCCGCGCTGATAGCCGCAGCTTGCACCCCTCTCTGGACCTCGTTTAGGCGGCGCTCTGAATCCCCTCTCCTCACGCACCCCGAAACAATGGTCTCTTGCCTCTTAGGCAGGTCCAGACTTTTTCCGGGACTCCCTGCCGCCTAGCCGTGGCGCACTAGCCCCTTCAGGCTGTGTTCACGCCGCCAACCCCAGTCCTCTCCCTGCGATCCGACCGAAGCCCGAGCCTCAGCTCCCAGCCCCACCCGCCCTGGCGGGGGAGCAGACAAGCCTCTCGGGCTGGTGAGTGCTGGTCGGCACCAATCCTCTGTGCGGGAATCTCTCCGCTTTGCCCTCCGCACCCCTGTGGCTGCGCTCTCCTCCGCGGCTCCGAAGCTTCCCCCCTGCCCGTCCCCCCCATCTCCACAAGTGAAGGGGCCTCCTAGTGTGTGGAAGCTTTTCCTCCTTCACAGCTCCCTCCCAGAGATGCAGGTCCCGTCCCTATTCTTTTGTCTCTGTTTTTCCTTTTTCTTTTGCCCTACCCAGGTACGTGGGGAGTTTCTTGCGTTTTGGGAAGTCTGAGGTCTTCTGCCAACATTCAGTAGTTGTTCTGTAGGAGTTGTTCCACTTGTAGGTTTATTTTCGATGTATTTGTGAGGAGGGAGGTGATCTCGATGTCTTCCTCTCCTGCCATCTTGAAGGTCCCCCTAGTATTGAATTCTTAAAGACTTTTAAGTCTTTAAGCTAAGCTTAAACTGCCTGGGGGATGTCTGTGTTCTATCATTTCAGCTAAAAGTGGCTGGTTTAACAGTGAACGAAACGTCAAAATTTTATAAGACTTGGCCGTTTCCTTTAAAATCAGTTTCAAGACCTTGCATTTCATTAAGCAGTTTCCAAATTCAGAGATAAATGTATGAGAGACCATACTGAATGGTCTTTTCTGGGATCAAAGTGCTGTGGAAGAAAAAAGAAAAGGATATGTCTGCTTGCTGAATTATGCTTATTGTGGAACATGATAGCTTCTCTGAGAGTAACTATGTCATTTTGCTCCTTGTCCTCTTTCCATGGCCATTCTCAGCAAATGTCTGTGTCCATCTGGTCATTTGATTTAGAGATCACCCTGTGACTCAAAGGAGAGATGAGAACTCACATTATCCACTGGAAGGATAATCTGACTCTTACCAAATTACAGGAGGCTGTCTGCCGTTGTCCATATTAAAGAGAAAATGCTCCCGTGCTCCTTTCACATTACCATCAGATCATGAGCATAATTATTCCAGCCACAAAGGTTCAAACAATAGAAGAAATTTGAGATTAGTCTCTCATCTCAAAACTCTTCTAAAATTTCTGTTTAGATGTGTAGGAGAAGATAAATATCAGTATAAACCTCTGCAAGTACTTTAGATGACTTAGTGTTCAATTCACTTTATTTTTGTGTTTAAGTAAAAGAATCATCATGCCTGTCTTTACTGGATATTTTGCACTAGTTGCCATGGTAACAGATGCAGTCAAAGAGTTCTGTAGAGAATAGAAATAGAATTTTGCAATCATTTAAATATACTGGAATCAAAATCTGAACTAAATATAAATATTGTTGATAAAATCTTGAGAATTCCTTAATTAGACTTTTGATATTTGAAGGAAAACTTGATATAATTTACACTTCACGTTTCCATCGTATAATTTTGCTCTATATCATATTGAGTGATGATCAAAAACAAGTTGCTAGTGAAGGTGGCTACTTATGTTCACAGAGAAATGAGATTTTAGAAAAAAAAAAAAAGGCAGTTGGGGAAATCAAGCAATGTCAGATATGATCAGGGTCCCCAAAAGTGATACTTAAGATTGCATCTAAGGAAACAAAGAGCCAAGGGGGTGATGTCAGAAGGTAGTGGACAAACCCAGACCCTCTTTCCCCCCAGAGACCCTGACTCAGCAGCAATACATTGACTGATTCTCTTTGCGAGAAACCAGTTAAGAGTTTCCTGCAAACCAAGTGAGTGTGAAACCAGCCATGTCAAACCTTGTAGGAAAATTCATGGCCTCTCTGGCTGTAGTTATCTGGCACAGCATACCACCATCGGGAGGAAACACCCAGCTCTTGACTTTTCTCTCTAGGGAGAGAAAGAGAAGACTTAACTGTATTTTCAGGTTCTGAATTTTCAAAGGAACTGGGTTCTGTCTTGCCTGAATCTAAGCATTATAAATGGCACCAGGTTGGGGGCTGCTGAGAATAAAGGTGAAGGTTTGGCCTAGCACACACTCACCATAGACCCTCCCCTCCAGCTCAGTGTGGGAAAACTGGGGGAAAACCCCCAACTCCCAGCTTCCCTTTGGGAAGGAAGGAACAAGTTGGAGTGTAGGTCCATTACTTTGGCTTTTCGAGGGGCTGGTTTCTGTCTTGCCTGCTTCAGAGCGCTGCTGGGACCTGGCACATGCTAGATGTCTGGGGGCTGCTGAGAACAGGAGGGAGATGATGGTTTGCTGCTGCTTCAGAGACCTGTGGCCCACCAGAGAGAAACCAGTACAGCTGGGTGGCCACTCCCTTGTGGGGGCGAAGAAAAAAGTGGCCTGTGCATGCGATGTTCTGGCCTTTTGTGGGGTACCGTGGGGAGTGCCTCTGTCTTGCCTGACTTGGGCCCAGCATACTCTCTAAGCCTGGGGTCCACTGAGAATAAAAAAGAGCTTGGAGGCTTATTCTAGCTCTAGAGAACCTGCAATACTACAGACAGACACCGAAGGAGCAAGAGATTATGAGCTTTGGAAAAAAGATACTGGCAAATACTTCTAATTGGGAGTTCACACACACAAGTCCAAAGAAAACACATCCACAGAAAATGTTTGAGAGGCCTTTAGAATATGCAACCTGGCTGATTGGTGAAGGTCTACCCCTGTACAAAGTTGGTCCATAAAGACTGGGAGAGGTGGCTGATTTTTAAAATGCACAGATCCCAGCAAAAACTTACAAGACACATGAAAAACAACCACAAAAAAATGTGTCCCAAGGAAAAAAAATTAATCTCCATAAACCAACCTAAAAAAATGGAGATACATGGATTACCTGACAAAGAATTCAAAATAACTGTTACGAAAATGCTCAAAGAGCTCAGGAAAATGATGCATGAACAAACTGAGAATATTAACAAAGAGGTAAAAAATATAAAGAAAAGAACCAAACAAATTTTGGAGAAGAAGACTACAATGACAGAATTAAAAATTCACTAAAGGGATTTAACATCAGACTTGATCAAGCAGAAGAAAGAATCAGAAAACTCAAGACAAGTCATTTGAAAATATCGAGGATCTATAAAAAACAAAGAATGAGGGCTCCCCTGGTGGCGCAGTGGTTGAGAATCTGCCTGCCAATGCAGGGGACACGGGTTCGAGCCCTGGTCTGGGAAGATCCCACATGCCACGGAGCAACTGGGCCCGTGAGCCACAATTACTGAGCCTGCGCGTCTGGAGCCTGTGCTCCGCAACAAGAGAGGCCGCGATGGTGAGAGGCCCGCGCACCGCGATGAAGAGTGGTCCCTACTTGCCGCAACTAGAGAAAGCCCTCGCACAGAAACGAAGACTCAACACAGTCATAAATAAATAAATAAATAAATAAATAAATAAATAAATAAATAAATAAAAGAACGTGGATTTCTTAAAAAAAAAAAAAAAAACAAAGAATGAAAAATGTGAAGAAAGCCTAAGGGGCTTATGAGGGAATACTGTCAAGGGGATCAATAAACACATTATGGGAGTTTCAGAAGGAGAAGAGAGAGAGAAAGGGTCAGAAAGTGTATTTAAAGAAATGATGGTCAAAATTGTTTCTAAATCTGGGGGTGGGGTGGGGAATGGACATCCAGATTCACGAAACACAAAGAATCTTAAATAGGAGGAACTCAAAATAAGTTTACAATGAAAAACATTACAATCAAATTGTGAAATATCAAAGGCAAGGAGAGAATTTTGAAAACAGCAAGAGAAGTGTGCTTGTCACATACACGTGAGCACCCGTAAGACTCCTAGTAGATTTATCAGCAGAAACCTTGTAGGTCAGAGGGAGTGAGATGATGTATTCAAAGAGCTGAAAGAAAAAAAAAAAAATACTGTCAACCAAGAATGATATATCTCCTTCAAAAATTGAGGAGAAATAAAGACTTTCCAAGATAAACTAAAGCTGAGAGACATTATCAATACTATACCTGCCTTGCAGGAAATATTAAAGGAGGTCCTTCTTGTTAAAATGAAAGGATGCTAGACAGAAACAACAAAAGCATATGTAAGTACAAAGCTCACTGGTAAAGGTACATATGTAGATAAATACACAATACTAAAATGCCATAACAGTGACATGTAAGTCTCTTTTAATTCTGGTATAGAGGTTAAAATATAAAAGTATAAAAATAACTATACAAATATGTTAATGGATACACAATATAAGAAATAATTTGTGGCATCTATAACATACAGTGTGAGGGGGGAAGTAAAAGAGTAGAGAATAATTATGAAGAAAATAGAAAAGATTCAAATAAAATTAGAAATAAAAGGGAAGACATTATAACTAATGCCTCAGAAATTTTAAAATAAATGAGACTACTGTGAAAGAGTATATGCCAAAGAACTGGATAACCTAGAAGAAATGGATACATTTCTAGAAACATACAATCTACTAAGTTTGTATCATGAAGAAATAGAAAATCTGAATAGACCTATACTAGTAAGGAAAGTGAGTCAGTAATCAAAGAACTCCCAGTAAAGAAAAGCAAGTGACCAGACAGCTTCACTGGAGAATTCTACCAAACATTTAAAGAAGAATTAATGAAAATTCTCAAATTCCTCCAAAAAATAGAAGAGGAGGGAACATTCCAAACTCATTTTACAAGGCCAGAAATGCCAGACAAAGACACTACAAGAAAAGAAAACTACAGGCAAATATCCCAGATAAATATAGATGCAAAAATCCTCAGCAAAATAACAGCAAACCAAATTCAACAGAAAGTTAAATGGATCATACACCATGACCAAGTGGGATTAATCTTTGAGATGCAAAGATGTTTCAGCCTGTGGACATCAATCGGTGTGATATTATCACAATAATAGAATAAAGAATAAAAATCACATCATCATCTCAGTAGGTGCAGAAAAAACATTTGACGTAATTGAACACACTTTCGTGACATAAACATTCAATAAACTAGGAATAAAAAGAAATTACCTCAACATAATGAAGTCCATATATGAACCCCATGGCTGACATCATACTCAGTGTTGAAACTGAAACATTTTCTTCTAAATTAGTAGCAAGACAAGGATGCCTACTCTTATCACCTTTATTCAACATAGTACTGAAAGGTCTAGCCAAAGAAATTAGGCAAGAAAAAGAAATAAAAGGCACCCAAATTGGAAAATAAGTAAAATTATCTCTGTTCACAGATGACTTGATCTTATATAAAGAAAACTCAAAGAACTCCACAAAAAACTGTTAGAAATTTAGTAAATTTGCAGGATACAAAATCAATATACAAATACCAGTTGCATTTCTATACACTAACAATGAACAATCTGAAAAGAAAATTAAGAAAAAGTCCCATTTACAACAGCATCAAAAAGAATAAAATATAATACTTAAGAATAAACTTATTCAAGGAGGTAAAAGACTTGTATGCTGAGAACTCCAAAAGATTACTGAAAGAAATTAAAGAAGATACAATAAATGGAAAGACATCTCTTGTTCATGGATTAAAAGACTTAATATTGTAAAATGTCCATACTGCACAAAGTGATCTAAAGATTCAGTGCAATCCCTATCAAAATCAAATCTTTTTTTTTTTTTTGCAGAAATAGAAAAACACTCCTAAAATTCATATGGAAATGCAAAGAATCAGAAATAGCTAAACCAATCTTGAGAAACAAGAACACAGCTGGAAGCCTTACACTCCCTGACTTCAAAACATTTTAGAAAGGTATAGTAATCAAAACATTATGGCACTGGCATAAAGACACATTTATGGGCCAATGGAACAGAAGAGAGATCCCAGAAATAAACCCATGCATGTACGTTTAAGTGAACTTTGACAAAGGCATCAAGACTCCACAGTGGGGAAATGATAGTGTTGAGATAACTGGGTATCCATATGTAAAAGGACGAAATAGGACCCTTGTATTATACCATACACAGAAACCAACTCAAAATGGATTAACTATCTAAAAGCAAAATCTGAAACAGTAAAGCTTCTGTAAGAAAACAGAGGGGATAAGCTTCAGGACTTTGGTCCTGGCAAGGATTTCTTGGCTATGACACTAAGAGCACAGGTGACAAAAGCAAAAGTAGACCAGTGGACTGCATTAAATTCAAAAGCTTTTGTGCAGCAAAGGAAACAATCCACAGAGTGGAAAGGCAAACTATGGAGAGGAGGAACATATTTGGAAACCATATATCTGATAAAGGTAAATATGCAAAATATCTAACAACTCAATAGCAAAAACCTAATAACCTCATTAAAAAATTGGAAAAGGACTTGAATGGACATTTCTCCAAAGACCAACAAATGGTCAGCAGGTTATATGAAAAGATGCTCAATACCACTAATCATCAGGGAAATGCAAATCAACACCACAATGAGATAGTGCCCCACAGCAGTTAGGATGGCCATTAGAAAAAAGAACAAAGGGACTTCCCTGGAGGTGCAGTGGTTAAGAATCACCTGCCAATGCAGGGGACAAGGGTTTGAGCCCTGGTCCAGGAAGATCCCACATGCCGCAGAGCAACTAAGCCCATGCGCCACAACTACTGAGCCTGTGCTCTAGAGCCCATGAGCCACAGCTACTGAAGCCCGCGAGCCACAGCTACTGAAGTCTGCGCGCCTAGAGCCCGTGCTCCCCAACAAGAGAAGCCACCACAATGAGAAGCCCGCGCACCGCAACGAAGAGTAGCCCCCGCTCGCCGCAACTAGAGAAAGCCCACACGCAGCAACGAAGACCCAACGCAGCCAAAAATAAATAAAAATTAAAAATAAATAAATTTTTTAAAAAAAGAAAAAACAAGTGTTGGTAAGGATGTGTAGAAATTCAAACTCTTGTGCACTGTTGATGGGAATACAAAATGTGCAGTCCCTATGTTAAACAGCGTGGAGTTTCCTCAAAAAGTTAAAAATAGAACCATCCCATGATTCAGCAATCCCACTCCTGGATATTTATCCAAAATAGTTAAAATCAGCATCTTGAAGAGATATTTGCACTCCCACACTCATTGTAGTGTTATTCACAACAGCCAAGAGAAGGAAACAACCTAAATGTCCATCCATGGATGAAGAGATAAGGAAAATGTGGTCTATTACTCAGCGGAATATTATTCAGCCTTAAAGAAAAAAAAAGGAGCTTCAATATGGATGAGCCTTGAGGGTGTCATGCTAAGTGAAATAAACAAGTCACGGAAGGACAAATACCGTAAGATTCCACTACACGAGGCATCTGAAGTAGTCACACCCGCTGAAGTAGAAAAGAGAATGGCGGTCCCCAGGGGCTGGAGGTGGGGAGATGGAGTCTTCAGTGGGAAAAGTATCAGTCGTCCAAAATGAAAAAGTTCTAGAAATCTCCTGTACAACAATGTGTATGTACTTAACAATTCTGTATTGTATACTTACAAATTTGTTATAAAGGTAGATTTCATACCATGTATTTTTTTTTACATAATTGAAAAAAAACCCCAAAACCTGCCCCTAGATAAGACGCACACAAAAAACAAAAACTAAGTAAAGAACCTATCTTAGTAGGAAATGTTTTGCAGTATTTAAAATTTTAAATTTGTAAGAACTTCTAATCTTACGGTTGATGTTGCTTCTTAAAAAATATTGCTTAAGATTAAATGTAAATTTTGCATATTAGTATTAAAATAAAATTAGAGACAGGCATGACTATTTGTGCTGATATATACATATAGATGCATAGAAATTTTAAGGTGGCTACTATATTATAATATAGTATATACAGCTGATCCTTGAACAATTCAGGGGGTTAGTGGCTCTGACCCCGCACCGTTGAAAATCCACATATAACTTTACAGTCTGCCCTCTGAATCCAAGGTTCTGCATCTGCAGATTTAACCAAGCTTGGATCCTGTGGTACTGTAGTACGCATTTAGTGGAAAACAATCTGCTAACAAGTGGACCTTCATAGTTCAAACCTAGGTGCTCAATGGTCAACTGTATTTAATGTATGTAATATCGTTTACATTTAATATGGCTAGTGTCCTCGTATATATATGAAGTTACTCAGGTATAAAGTCATTGTCCTATACTATGTTGCTCCAACTAGTTTTCTTACTAGTGTTTCATTCTTGGCATGGCCAAAGAATGGGGACTTAAGCTAAATCCTTTTATAGGGAACGCAATACCTTAATAATGAAATAACTTTGATCTTTTTAACTGAATGATTTATATCAGCGTCTTTAAAATGTTTATTTCAAAATACAATAAACTTCCCAAATTGTGTTAGTAATGTGACATTTGAGAATAAAAAAGGTAGAAAATACTGTATCTTTGACTTACTAAAGAAATTTATACTGATACTGATGAACTAAGGGACCCAACATGTCTCGTGTATATGAACTGTATTTTCGTGGGTACTCTGTAACTTTTGCTACCATTTCGTTGTTTATGTTACTTCCCTTAACTTCCAAGATTTTTTGCTTGTTTGCTTATTTAAAAATCAAAATCAGTGCCACTAACCCCCGAACTGTTCAAGGGTCAATTGTATTATAATACTAGATTATAATATACTAGCCACATTAAAAGTTTCCCCCCTAAAATCCAATTTTCTTAAATAAAATTATTAGAAGAAATTGAGTCCTTGTATTGGGACTTCCTTATTTTCTTTTTATAACCTCAGAGTGCTGAAACAACACTCTGAAACCTCCAGCGGGATCTGTAGAAATATTTGCTAGAGTAATATTAGCTTGTTGTAGGGTACAGTGCAAAGGGTGTAGAGCGGTGTTTCTCAAAACCACTGTGCTCCCCCGAAAACGTGTTCAAAACAACAACAAAAAATCGCAAACCCTTTTAGATTACGATAGTGAGCCAACAGAACCCAAATTTGCCCGTAATTGCCTACATCTTTTACTTGCTTTAAAAATTCCACACTTAAAGCGCTCTATTCTTGTTGTTGAGGTTAAGGAAGTTCAATCAACGTGTTTTAGGAGCAAATTCCACATCGAAGAAGAAGTTATTTCTGATCCTTGGTAATCTCAGACGGCCTCGGCATTCTCATCTTTAACTGTAGGGCTTGGGTTATAAACTACCTCTCAAACTCTGTTTGCATTTGAAAGAGTATGACATTTGTGAAGAATTAACCGTTCAAGCCATTCTTGAGTGTGCCTGGTGAAGGTTGACTTACGACTTTTCTTAACATCCAGTTCCATTTGTTGCAGTTTTCATTGTTACAATTTTTAGCAAGACCTTTGGAACTAAAACTTGCCTCCTAAGTATTTGCATATACTGGTCCTAATTCTGACTTTAGTAATTGCTTTCATTTTCATAATACAGATGAATAAAATACATGAAAATATCTATCATCTCTTCCTTAAATTTTCCCATCTCCCAGGCTAAGAATTCTGAATTATGTTTTCAAACCCTTCATTCTATATCTTTACCTTTTAAATGTAGGTTTCTCAGTATTATTCTTTTTTTTTTTTTCGTTCCCACCATGTGGCTTGTGGGATCTTGGTTCCCCGACCAAGGATTGAACCTGGGCCATCGGCAGTGAGAATGTGGAGTCCTAACCACTGGACAGCCAGGGAATTCCCAGTGTTATTCTTAAAGTGTGGTGTCTAGACATGGTGTGTGACTTTTTCTAACTAGAAAGGATTTTAGCCAGAATCTGGCAATTCAGATTTCAGACCAATTTCAACCTGAACACTTGTGTTCTTTGGCAAGATAGTGTGTACATTTTCGTTTTTTAAAAGGAGGAAAAAAACCAAAGAATGCCTTTAGCTAGAGAATGACTCTCCAGCTACTACAGACACACCATTCTATACTACCCCCTTCCTGTCTGTTTCACTCACATTTCCTTCTTGGCCCTCAGGGTATTTGAAGTTACAGCTCTGTTACCTAGACTTGATTCCATTTAAAACCCTCAAGTCTATTAGCTTTTGTGGTAACTGTAGCATACTAATAGCTTGACCTAAAAGTGTTGCTTACTGAAAACCTGGGTGATTTTAAGGTGAATTTTGTTTAGCCTCATGTCTTTCATTCTGTGAGTATGCAGTTGATTGAAACCACGCGTCGGATATTGTCTTCATCCTTGTTAAATTTTACCTTGGATTTTGGCTTATTTGCCCAAGCCCATAAAATTGAAATATTGATTCTGTTATCTATTATATAAATATCTGAAACTTTGAAGCATTTGTCATTTATGTATTCATCCAAATTGACTGAAACGCTGAACACAGTGGGGCTATGTATGGAATCAGTGCTGTAACAAAAGTTTCCCTTCAGCTCAGTATTTGCATGTTAATTAATAACCAATACTCTTTGGGTGTGACTGATATTTTAATTATAAGCCCATCTAATTCTGATAACCATAACTCTCCATTTAATCCACAAGCATAATATGAGCTATTTTGTCAAACGTTGATGATACTCAAGATATCTGTTCACTATAGACCTTGAATGGGTTAACTGAGTAACCCTATTAAAAATAAAAGACGTGACCATAGGGGACCACTTGCTCTTCCTCTTGCTTTATCAATTCACATTATACGCCTGTGTGCACATATGGGTGATAAATAAGATGTATTAGTAGAACACTTTAGTACTGACATTTACCATTTGTAAGGGAACGAAAATGTATGGAAATACCAATTACATTTTAAAATTTAAAGACCTCGTTTTCCAAGCAGAAAATAATCAGAAGGATATGATTCTATTAATAATATATGCATTAACCTGACCCTATTTTTCACATTTGAAAGTAATTTCAAAATGCCAACGAGGACACTGAGGCATAACTTAGCTTTGCTTTTTGTTGATTAAAATGCTGCCACAAATCCAATTTATTTAAGCCTCAGTTTACTTTTTAATAAATTATACAGAAATATTTAACTGAATTTCTCTAAATTTTATAATATTGTCAAGTGATTTGTTTCTTCATAATAAAACATTGCTTATCTGAATACTGCTCTTCAGTGTTTTTCTGATTTAGTGCATATACACATGTATTGAAGATTTGAGTATCCAGATTGTAGTCTTGGCTCTTCTGGGGCTGACAAACTATGCTAATTTAGACAAGTTATTTAATCTCTCTGAGTCTTTGCTTCTAAAATAAACGGCTTGGAATACAGTAAGTGATTTTTAAGGTCCATTCCAGTGCTAATCCTTTGAAAATTTTAAGCTGTTAAAAATGCTTTTAGTTATATGCTTTCATAAATACTTGTTCAGTTTTTAAGAAACTGAGAAATCGCTAGAAATATAGTTTAAGGTGAATCTTGTTAATATTATTGGAGAATTAGTTTTATTTAAAATGACATATTACCCATATAGAAAAATCCTCATGAACTCAAACAAATCAAACCACACTTCTGTAAAATATTTTATTAACTGCGATCATTTATAAATAGGTAATTATTGCATTTTAATAAGAAAGAGAAAAACATACTGTGAGACTTCATATAAAATGTTCATAATTACTTCAGACATCTGATTTTAATGATTCTAAAAATATTTCCCACTGACTTGACTCGTGACTTCAAGGAATTGACAATTTCTGAATATAAATTTTTCTTTTATTTTAAATCCAAGAATTTATAGTGTTAAACATCAAATTTTACTAAAACTAAGCGAGCAAAGGAATGTCTAAGAAAATATTCATATTGACTTTATTCAAATGTTTCCTATTTTTTTTTTTACATGAAGCAAATGGTGTGGTTTTTGATTGTATTAAAAAATCAATATATGAGCAAAAACTCATGTTTTTTAGCTAAAGGATGAGTAAGAAGTGTTAAGTTGATAGAATTAAATTCTCTAAAAATATTTATTTGTATGACACAACTTGTTAATTTTCCCTTCCCCCTTAATTTGCAGGGACCATTTCTGTAGCTGCAGTTTTTTGTTTTTTGGGTTTTTTTTCCATCAGGGAAAATAATGCACTTCTTTTTAAATTTAAAGAAAAACCTAAAAAATAGTCTTAGTTTTATGACATAAACTTTCATTAGCAAAACTGATTTAAAAAGACTTAGAAGAGGTCTAGGGGTTTTTATCATACATGACAATTATACTTAACATACTGAACACTTTCTAGGTTTTCTCGGGTTTTTTTTTTTTTTTTCTTTCATTTTTGTGTTGCTATTGTGGGCAAATGAAGTGAAAAAGTAGTATCAAAACTATGAAATAAGAGCCAAGTTTCAAAGCACTTTTTTATTATGATACTGTTTTTATTTATGTTTTATAGCATGTTCTCAGCTTATACCCTCAAAAATGAATTTACATATTGGAATATAAATACAATGTTTCCTTGGTATGTATGCTGTGGGACTACCACCTTCCAAAGTCTTGTGCTAGTGTTAGCAATTAAAGCCCCTGAAATGAGGACAACATGGATTTACGTCTTAAGTATTGTACTCTCTTCTAAGTAACCTAAATCAAATACTATTCAAGTATGTTGAGGAGATAAGTAATGTTCTACTTCAAAATTTTCATTACAAGGAGTGGTTTTTACTGGGGGAATCACATTAAAACAAAACCACTTCTAGTGTTGGACAAAGGCGTAAAAGAAGATTTAGATCTTCTATTTGCCAGTGTAATTTATTCTTCAGATTTTTATCCTACCAGTCAGAGGAATATTTGTGCCTTTGTCTGTAAAGCTAATATCCCCATCATGGCCTTTGACAGCCTCTCTTTCTAATTATCAAAGATGTTGCTCTAAAATCGATACCCTAATTATGTCTTTAGTCTTTCTGTCTCCACAGGCTACTTCTCCCTGGCCTTCAATCTATGTTTGGATGTTCCGCAATGTTGTAAAGTCCTTCCTGGGACAGTACTTTCCTTTATCTTCATTTTTTCTTCTTCCTTTCCTTTAGCTGATAAATTTATAAATTTGCTTCCTAAGACCCCTTTTTCCATTCCAGCCACTCTCTCCTTCATTCTTTCAAATCTGACCTCCCTTAGAACTTTGAAAATAACCTTCCTAAAAAGAGTCACTTAATGCCACTCTTGCCATGTTGAACTGTTTTGTGTGTGTTTTCATGCTTTGTGTAAATGATGCCGTGTTTAATACCACTGTGCAAATTCTTTTTGGTACGTTTTCCTCCCTTAGTTCATGAAATCCCAATGCTTTCTCACATTTCTCTTATTTTGCTAACCATTCGGTTCTTTCCTTCACTGACCTCTTCACTTCTCTCCAGGACTGTGTACCAAGGCCACACGCTTTTCTCCTCCTATGACTTGTTTTGTAAGAGTTTCACAGAAGTAATTTTATAATCTTTGATGTTTAAACACCATTCATATTTAATATACATAGTAAAGAAAACCATAGAAAGATGAAGTTTTCCAAGTCAGTATTATATAATTTAGCTTCATCCAGAGAGGTGCGGGGCCGTGAAGACTTCTGGTGATGCACAACACAGAAAGTGACAAGAGACATTCAATTCAAAATATTACGATTTCCCCGATTCAATTTGACTATATGTTGTTTATGTTGGAAATTACGTCTGAATAGAAGATGAACAACAGATGCACTCTACTCGGGGGGGAACCTTACTACAGAAAATTGAAATTCCAGTGTATGCTTGTGGATTTTTAAAATTTTGATCTCAAATAAGTGACTATAACTCAGAAGCACAGACAAATTTGTGTAGCGATGGCATATTTGTAAACAGCAAAGAATAACAGAATGAAACCTATGTGGAATTCTTTTTTTTTTTTTTTTTGGTTTTTAATTATTTTTATTGGAATACAATTGATTTACTTTATAATTTGCTTTATAACTGTGTTAGTTTCTGCCGTACAATGAAGCGATTCAGCTATATGTATACATACCCCCCCTCCCTCTTGGATCTCCCTCTCACCCCCTCCCATCCCACCCACCGAGGTCATCACAGAGCACCGAGCTGAGCTCCCTGTGCTATACCGCAGGTTCCCACTAGCTATCTATCTTACACATGGTAGTAGTGTATGTATGTCCACCCTAATCTCTCAGTTCATTCCACCCTCCCCTTCCCCCGCTGTGTCCACATGTCCATTCTCTACGTCTACATCTCTATTCCTGCCCTGCAAATAGGTTCATCTGTACCATTTTTCTAGATTCCACATATATGCGTTAATATACAATATTTGTTTTTCTCTTTCTGACTTACTTCACTCTGTATGATAGACTCTAGGTCCATCCACATCTCTACAAATGACCTATTTCTTTCCTTTATATAGCTGAGTAATATTTGTATATATGTACTACGTCTTCTTTATCCATCCTTCTGTCGATGGACTTTTAGGTTGCTTCCGTGTCTTGGCTATTGTAAATAGTGCTACAGTGAACATTGGGGTACATGTATCTTTTTGAATTATGGTTTTCTCAGGGAGGTATCACCTCACACCGGTCAGAATGGCCATCATCAAAATATCTACAAACAATAAATGCTGGAGAGGGTGTGGAGAAAAGGGAACCCTCTTGCGCTGTTGGTGGGAATGTAAATTGATACAGCCGCTATGGAGAACAGTATGGAGGTTCCTTAAAAAACTAAAAATAGAATTACCGTATGACCCAGCAATCCCACTACTGTGGAATTCTTTTTTGCCTGATAAAAGTAGTTGTTTCCAGGGACAGTGTGAATTTCTGCTGACATCTAGAATGAAGCGATGGGCCCTGCTATGAGTTCCACAGGAAGGCTAAAGAATCAGGAAAAATGATGAAATTCTAAAAGGAAGGGCAATTCTCTTTTGTCTTAAATACACGTTTTTATAGAATGTCAACCAAATGGCTTAGAAAATATAGGTTATTTATTCACAGGTTATTAATGACTCTCTAATCTTCACATTCAGGAGGCTCTAGGTCAAGGTTTTTCACCCACAGATAGAATTACCTTCTTATTAGTTGTTATACTATCTCAGACATTGTAATTTTCCTAGAAAGAAAAGAGAGGTTTTCATGAAAAGTGTCTCTATTAATGTTCAAAGTGAAAGTGAGATCTAAAAATTATTATAATGGGGAGTGGGGCTCCAACAACTTTATAAACTTACCCCTGGGCTAAAGTCATATCAGCCATTCAGGAATCTCTGTTTAGAACCTTTGGACATCATTCGTATTTGGAAAACATTTAGAACTCCCATGCTAGCAAAAAATGTTGTGCTGACATTGTGAGAAGGTATTCTATATTTTATTAGAAATTAGTGGGTAAATAAGGTTTTTTTGTTTTTGTTTTTTTGTTTGCTTGGTTTTTTTTTTTTTTTTTTTTTTTTGGAAAGTGAACTGTGTAAGAGTTAATAGACTAAGCAGTAAGGAATGTCTGCCAGGCAGCACCAGTATTTTCTTAACTCTTGAAAACCTGTATATGTCTCATTAGGATAATAACCATTTCCTTTAAAAAGTCACTTTTTCCCAACAGGAAAAAGGCTTATTTAGCTGGTAGAGAAATTAATGCCTGTATTACTGTATATGAGGAAAAAATAAAATTAAATTACAATGACTGTTGGCTTCTTTCACAAGAAAAGCAGCCATTGTTTTCTTAGATATAATTATATCGTGTGTGTTTACTGTATATAGAACTTTTCCCCAACAGTACTAGACAATGGGTATATTTTCTCTCTAAGGAAATATTAAAATTATTTTCTATGAAATATTAGTCAAATTGATATCCCTATGACTAATATCATATCAAAGTATGGGAAGGGAATTGAAGAGCCATGTTCAAAGAGCCTTGACTCCTTAAGAAACACAAGATAATCAGTGTTGTCTTGACCAAGCTGTGATTTATCTCCTCTTAACAAAGTGTCACTTATCTCTTCATCAAAATGTGATGGCAGATGCCATCCTGAAGAAATTCACTTCATTTTATCATACTTCCTGAAAGAGTAGTTTCCTTGATTTAATATGTAAACTTAGAAAGTACAGTGTTCCTTGGCTTAGCTGTGGTGGAGACTTAGATTTGCGGAGAGGTAGGAAAGGAAATTGTGATGATCCTGAGAAAGACTTAGAACTTTTACCTAGGGCCATCTTGGAACTTGCCATCTTGGAAACAGAGATTGGAAACCACTGTCCCAGCCCTTCATTTTCCTTCTTCATCACATCATTGTCTTCTCTCAGGACAAGAACTCAGACTAGTATTACAAATGATAGAAAAGTATGTGGTTTACTTAAAAGGCCAGAATGGTTTGCTTGTGTTCCCTCTTCTACTGTGCTAAAACATGCTCAAATTTAGACACTGCTTATGAGGGTAGCGATCATCATTGCCTGGCGCTCATTTTTGAAGTCCGCACAATGAGGCCGATTGAATCCATTCGATCAGTATGTGACTTGCAGTTTTCAGACAGTTGCCCAAATTTTCTGGATGCTTTTGATGTAGAATAATGTCTGTAATTTGAATTGCTGAAATACGGAATATTAATAAGAAGTTCTATTTTGTGTACATGGGATTATTATTAACCCAGGAAAAAAATCCCTGTTTTTTTTTTTCATTTTAGTCTATTTGTAAATATATTCTAAGAAACAAGTGGTCAAGAGGCTGAAGACTGTAGTGTGCTTTCCAGTGTCTCAGACCATTAACTTGCAGATTAGGTGAAATTAAACATTGTCACTTAAACTGTCTTGGCAATAAAATAATGATAAATTATCATTCAGGCTCTTGGATGGGAAACCTAGGGGAGAATTTCACTTTGCCTTTGTGTTGCTTTCCTGCAGGTTACTTTTTTGATTGCTGTGGTTTTGGAGAACAGGATTTCTAGGCATCACCTATTTAGTTATTTAGTGCAGACTAATAACTTTTCTGATATTGTCAATAGAAATTAAACACAAATCCCTTGAACTGTCTCTCAGTACAAAATGTAGTCTGATTTTCCCTATTCTTTTTTTGAAGGCAGCTAGAAAGTTCAAATCAATAAATGCCTTGTCCTAATGGATGATAGTTTTCAACATAACAGAATTATATTGTTTGTGAATTACTGTACTTGCACACCTTTGGCCAAATCTGTTCAAACAAATATTGTTGAACAGATATGGTTATGAATACATTTCACTAACTTTGTTAAGAAAGTAAGCAGTAAACTAACACCTGGGAGACAAATGAATTAACCCATTGTGAAAAAAATGTATAACTTTCAAAAATTCTGACCTATGAAAAAATTCCTTTCAGTTTTATGCAAATCAGCAATGCGTATTTTCAGATCTTAGATAATTTGTAGATTTTGTTAATCCACAATTATATCATAAACTCCTGCTCAGTTAAAATGCCATGTTATAATATGTGTGAAACCTGACTATTAACAGTGACTGATTTAACTTAATAGAAGCTTGTACTTTGTAGGTCTAGATTAACACGTCAGAACTTGCTTATCTTCCAAGTGAGACAAAAAGCACTGACAGAGATGGAGTAACTTAATCAAAACACTATATAGCTGTGTGCATTTTTTTCCTAGATTGCTTGTTAAAAGCCTTTACTCTTTACAAAGAATATTCTATTCATACATTGAGAAATACATTTAAACTAATGGGAAAGCATTTATGAATGAAATAGGACATTTTCCTTCACTTAGTGAATATTAGCTTTGACATGACTCACGTCATTTAAATGTCCTCTCAAAACTGTAGTCTTTAAAGAGAAGTTATCTTGAGTTTAATTTGTATTTTTCCTTTTACTTCATTGCTATTTTTTGGATTTTCTCTGAAGAGTATCCATATTTATGAAACATTTTATGTAATATTTTAATGATCCAAAATTGATAGTTCAAACTTGGAATAATTGACATATTTAATGGATGATTTTATTTAAAAAATTGTGTAACTTCATTTTGAAATCTATCAGCCTATGATTTTGTTCCAAAACATTTTGATATTGTTACCAAACTCAGGTTCAGCTGCTTACCACTCAAAAGCCAATAGTTAGAGAGGCAAGTGTTGGTAGTAAGAAAACTGCTTTAATCAGAAAAGCCAGCAACCTGGTGAGAAGAATGAAGAATTCTCATTCTCTTGTCCTGAGACCAACTCCGAAGATTCTGCTCAGTCGTGATAGGTTTTTAAGGGAAAAATGGGGAAAGAATCTCAGTGAATTATCGAGGCAGGAGGTTGGGTTCTGCTTCATCCTTCATGGCATGCAGGCTGGCTGACGTTCTTCCGACGTTATCTTGCCTGCGTGATCTGCCTGCAGGATTGCTTAGGGCAGCTGTTGGGGGTGGAGAGCTACTCATTTTTACCTGCTGAATTCTTCATTCTTCCTCCTTTTAAACTAGGAAAAGAATCAACACGTTGGGCAAGGCGTGGTGTACATTCAGGAGAGCATAAGTCAGGAGTTAAGTTACATTGCTTAGTGATCTCGTTCCTATAATTAGGTTTTTAAGGTTAGAGGGGGACAAAAATGGGTAAATAGGAAATGGGCAAAGAGCTGCTTTCAATTCCCCACTGTCAAACATCATTCCATTTCTATGGGATCAGGGGCAAAGGTCCATCTTCTGCAACTTCTTCATGCTGACATGGGGTGCTGTATTCTCAGAGTGGAAGATGTCGACATGAGTATATAACATCTCTTTCCTGACAATTTTAGTTGCCCACTTACATATTTGGGCAGAACAAGCTACAATTATTTTGATGCCCACAAAGACATAGATTATTATGAGCAATCGTGTTCATCCCATTCTCTTGAGGCCGGTTCTTGGAATCGTGCTGGCCATAGACTCAGTACTGCTCAAGTTGGAGTAGCTCATGTCACGGCTGCAGTCTGGCTTTTTCCCGCTGGTGGCAGTTACAGTATCTGTAAAACAACTCGGGAAGGTGCATCAGACACTGAGTCTGTGACTCTGTTGTCCTGATCGTTAACTGCTCGAGGCCACTCTTTGTGACTCAGGGAGGCCTGGGAGACTTCAGCTTTCCTACGACCAGAGGCAGGAGACGTGCAGGGGCCTTTGTACTTGGCGGTGGGTTGGGGGGATGAGCTACAGGGTTCTGCTTGGTTCCAATAGCACTTGTTTTTTTTATGGGAATTCACATTACAAAGAGATCTTGAAGTTTAATAATATTTCATGGTATATACTCAGAGACAAATATTGTAGCATCTTCCAGTTTGGTAGAGAACATGAGGGCAGAATATAGGAGAATAAAACAATATAAATATCTTCTCCAGTAGGCAAAGAGGCAGATAAATAAAAAATGGTCGTATTCTTTCTAACCAATTCCAGAATATTCACTTAGCATACATTAATTATGAACCTATATGTGCAAGGTATTGTGCCATTCACTATGGTCACGAGGTTAACATTTCCCTAGTTGGTGTCCTGATGGAGCTTTCACCCTCATAGATATATTTTCATGGCAGAGAGGAAGCCTGATTGACTAGGTAATGAAGGTTTAAATCTATAATCTCAAGAAGGGGCATTGTTTAGAAATAGAAATAGGTTTAAGAGTGGTTTAGGTACATTATTAAAGGATCGACATATTATTAATGGGTAAGGAACTTTTATAAATTTGGGGTGAAAATACCTTTGGGGAAGGACATCTGGGTCTTTTCGTAGCCCAGACAACAGGGCTGGCATGGCCCATGGGCTGTCTCAGCACTGCAGCGCCTATTCACTTGGGGACAATAAAAAAAATGCAGCCAATGTCTGATCACCTCTCCCTGTTACGTGTATTCTAAACTCCAGCGATGTAAGCCTACTCCATACTTCATTTACTCTTGACCGTGAATTTTCACCAAAATACAGCGCTGTCACATATATGTAAAGCTACTCTTCTCCCTAGGGCAGCATTTTAAACAAATTTGGATTTATATTATGTCTGCTTATTGGATTTATTCTTGCTTTTTCTATGATAAAGGTTATATTTTTTAAATTCCTTAGAGTAAAAAAACAAACAGACAAAAAGTCCCAAAGCCTCATGAACCTTCAAAGGAAGTTTTCAAGTTCAAGTTTCCATTTCAGACTTCCTGTATTAGGATAATAAAAGGGGTTATTCACAGTCACCTACCCCAAGAGGGGTGGAAGTCACTTGAGAAAACTGTGAATAGAAAAGTAATCAGACATTCAAATGCTATGACTTTCCAATTCTGCTTGGCTTTCTTTTTACTCTGAAGAAAGTATTCAAGGATGCTTTTGAGGTCTTCTCTCTTTGCTTTTGAGTCAATTAATGTTTAAGGTAAATATTCCCTCAATTATACTGCTGCAGTTAGGCCTTCCTTTTTTTTCATACATGTCACCTTTCAGAACGTGGGGTTTTTTTTTTCAGTAGATATTGTAATAAACAGTATTTTGGTGCTTAAACAATCATTAAAACTTTTCTGTTTAACTAAAATAAAATTTTAATGCCCGAAGGATATTTCTTCGAAAAATCAGTGTTATTCTACAAAAACATTTCAGTCAGTATCTAATAGAGGTTTCCAGCATTATTTTCTTTATTCTCTAGATAATGGGCATTGCATTAGGATCTTACTGTGTATATGCCTGACGCATTAACACAGACTCCTGCTCTGCCATTAACTAGGAATAGATCATTTAGGATTTCAGCAGTGAAGACATCCTTTTGCTTGTCTCTTAACTTGAACTATTCCTAGAGGTAATATGGTGTATTTTTCAACTTCTTTTGTCGTGTGACCTTTTCAGATTGCTTCTTGAGGGTGCAGTATTTTATTTACAGCTAAAATGTGCCATAATGACGTATGAGGTCCTTGTAAAGGAAAATGTTTTGGCCATAATAATAAAATCGTTATTAAGGACAAAATGTTAAAAGATGGAGATGTGTCTGTGTTCTATATACCGCCTACGATGGCTTGGAAAAGTCCTGCCTCCCTGTGTGTTTTGTCAAAAACATTTAGGGTCACCTCTGAACTGTACCTGGCACCTCTCTTCTTCCACAGAGATCTAAAATTGCAGTGTTTGATAAAATGTGGACCTACATGAGAAGCGCAGAGCCCTCAGTGTTCGTGAGGACCACAGCCGAAGGAGTGGCCAGAGTGCGCAAGTCCAAAGGGAAATACGCTTACTTGCTGGAATCCACCATGAACGAGTACATTGAGCAGAGGAAGCCTTGCGACACCATGAAAGTTGGTGGGAACCTGGATTCCAAAGGCTATGGCATCGCCACACCTAAAGGATCCTCATTAAGGTGGGTGGAATAGTATAACAATATGCTAAATGTTGTTATAGTATCCCACCTACCCTGATGTGTCTTTAAGACTCTCTCATGGTTTGTATATGGATATGAGGTAACTCACCATCACAAACACGA